>NW_026512023.1:0-103618 GCF_027579735.1 Bombina bombina
GACAATTTGGTCATTCCCGAGAAATTATGTAAGATGGATAAGTTCCTAGAGGTTCCGGTGCCCCCCGATGTTTTTCCTATACCCAAGCGGGTGGCGGATATAGTAAACAAGGAATGGGAAAGGCCCGGCATACCTTTTGTGCCTCCCCCTATATTTAAGAAATTATTTCCTATAGTCGACCCCAGAAAGGACTTATGGCAGACAGTCCCTAAGGTCGAGGGGGCGGTCTCTACTCTAAACAAACGCACTACTATTCCCATAGAAGATAGTTGTGCTTTTAAAGATCCTATGGATAAAAAATTAGAGGGTTTGCTTAAAAAAATGTTTGTTCAGCAAGGTTACCTTCTTCAACCAATTTCATGCATTGTTCCTGTCACTACGGCAGCGTGTTTCTGGTTCGAAGAACTAGAAAAGTCGCTCGATAAAGAATCTTCGTATGAGGAGATTATGGGCAGAGTTCACGCACTTAAATTGGCTAACTCTTTTATTCTAGATGCCGCTTTGCAATTAGCGAGATTAGCGGCGAAAAATTCGGGGTTTGCTATCGTGGCGCGCAGAGCGCTCTGGCTGAAGTCTTGGTCAGCGGATGTGTCTTCCAAGACAAAATTACTTAACATCCCTTTCAAGGGCAAAACACTGTTTGGGCCCGATTTGAAAGAGATTATTTCAGACATCACCGGAGGAAAGGGCCACGCCCTTCCTCAGGATAGGTCTTTTAAGGCTACAAATAAGCCTAATTTTCGTCCCTTTCGCAGAAACGGACCAGCCTCTACTTCTACATCCTCTAAGCAAGAGGGTAATACTTCTCAACCCAAACCAGCCTGGAGACCGATGCAAGGCTGGAACAAGGGTAAGCAGGCCAAGAAGCCTGCCACTGCTACCAAAACAGCATGAAGGGATGGCCCCCGATCCGGGACCGGATCTGGTGGGGGGCAGACTTTCTCTCTTTGCTCAGGCCTGGGCAAGAGATGTTCAGGATCCTTGGGCACTAGAAATAGTTTCTCAAGGTTATCTCCTGGAATTCAAGGAACTACCCCCAAGGGGAAGGTTCCACAGGTCTCAATTATCTTCAAACAAAATAAAAAGACAGGCATTCTTACATTGTGTAGAAGACCTGTTAAGGATGGGAGTAATTCATCCAGTTCCAATAAGAGAACAAGGGATGGGGTTTTACTCCAACCTGTTCATAGTTCCCAAAAAAGAGGGAACGTTCAGACCAATTCTAGATCTCAAGATCCTAAACAAATTTCTCAAGGTCCCATCGTTCAAAATGGAAACCATTCGAACGATCCTTCCTACCATCCAGGAAGGTCAATTCATGACCACGGTGGATTTAAAGGATGCGTACCTCCATATTCCCATCCACAAGGAACATCATCAGTTCCTAAGGTTCGCTTTTCTGGACAAGCATTACCAGTTTGTGGCACTTCCATTCGGGTTAGCCACTGCTCCAAGAATTTTCACAAAGGTACTAGGGTCCCTTCTAGCGGTTCTAAGACCAAGGGGCATTGCAGTAGTACCGTACTTGGACGACATCCTGATTCAAGCGTCGTCTCTGTCAAAGGCAAAGGCTCATACGGACATCGTCCTAGCCTTTCTCAGATCTCACGGATGGAAAGTAAACATAGAAAAAAGTTCTCTTTCCCCGTCAACAAGAGTTCCCTTCTTGGGAACAATAATAGACTCCTTAGAAATGAGAATTTTTCTGACAGAGGTCAGAAAATCAAAACTTCTAAGCTCTTGTCAAGTTCTTCATTCTGTCCTTCGTCCTTCCATAGCGCAGTGCATGGAAGTAATAGGATTGATGGTTGCAGAAATGGACATAGTTCCTTTTGCACGAATTCATCTAAGACCATTACAACTGTGCATGCTCAGACAGTGGAATGGGGATTATACAGACTTGTCTCCGACGATTCAAGTAGATCAAAGGACCAGAGATTCACTCCGTTGGTGGCTAATCCTGGACAATCTGTCACAGGGAATGAGTTTCCGCAGACCAGAGTGGGTCATTGTCACGACCGACGCCAGTCTGGTGGGCTGGGGCGCGGTCTGGGAACCCCTGAAAGCTCAGGGTCTATGGTCTCGGGAAGAATCTCTTCTCCCGATAAACATTCTGGAACTGAGAGCGATATTCAATGCTCTCAAAGCTTGGCCTCATCTAGCAAAGGCCAAATTCATAAGGTTTCAATTAGACAACATGACGACAGTTGCTTATATCAACCATCAGGGGGGAACAAGGAGTTCCCTGGCGATGGAGGAAGTGACCAAGATAATTCAATGGGCGGAGGATCACTCCTGCCACTTATCTGCAATCCACATCCCAGGAGTGGAAAATTGGGAAGCGGATTTTCTGAGTCGTCAGACATTCCATCCGGGGGAGTGGGAACTCCACCCGGAAATCTTTGCCCAAATAACTCAATTATGGGGCATTCCAGACATGGATCTGATGGCGTCTCGCCAGAACTTCAAGGTTCCTTGTTACGGGTCCAGATCCAGGGATCCCAAGACGACTCTAGTAGATGCACTAGTAGCACCTTGGACCTTCAACCTAGCTTATGTATTCCCACCGTTTCCTCTCATTCCCAGGCTGGTAGCCAGGATCAATCAGGAGAGGGCTTCGGTGATCTTGATAGCTCCTGCGTGGCCACGCAGGACTTGGTATGCAGACCTGGTGAATATGTCATCGGCTCCACCATGGAAGCTACCTTTGAGACAGGACCTTCTTGTTCAAGGTCCATTCGAACATCCGAATCTGGTTTCTCTCCAACTGACTGCTTGGAGATTGAACGCTTGATTTTATCAAAGCGTGGGTTTTCAGATTCTGTAATAGATACTCTTATTCAGGCTAGAAAGCCTGTAACTAGAAAGATTTACCATAAGATATGGAAAAAATATATCTATTGGTGTGAATCTAAAGGATTCCCATGGAACAAGATAAAAATTCCTAGGATTTTATCCTTTCTACAAGAGGGTTTGGAGAAGGGATTATCTGCAAGTTCTCTGAAGGGACAGATTTCTGCGTTATCTGTTTTACTTCACAAAAGGCTGGCAGCTGTGCCAGACGTTCAGGCGTTTGTTCAGGCTCTGGTTAGAATCAAGCCTGTTTACAGACCTTTGACTCCTCCCTGGAGTCTCAATCTAGTTCTTTCAGTTCTTCAAGGGGTTCCGTTTGAACCCTTACATTCCGTAGATATTAAGTTATTATCTTGGAAAGTTTTGTTTTTGGTTGCAATTTCTTCTGCTAGAAGAGTTTCAGAGTTATCTGCTCTGCAGTGTTCTCCACCCTATCTGGTGTTCCATGCAGATAAGGTGGTTTTGCGTACTAAGCCTGGTTTTCTTCCGAAAGTTGTTTCCAACAAGAATATTAACCAGGAGATAGTTGTACCTTCTTTGTGCCCGAATCCAGTTTCAAAGAAGGAACGTTTGTTACACAATTTGGACGTAGTCCGTGCTCTAAAATTCTATTTAGAGGCCACTAAAGATTTCAGACAAACTTCTTCTTTGTTTGTTGTTTATTCTGGTAAAAGGAGAGGTCAAAAAGCAACTTCTACCTCTCTTTCTTTTTGGCTTAAAAGCATTATCCGATTGGCTTATGAGACTGCCGGACGGCAGCCTCCTGAAAGAATCACGGCTCACTCCACTAGGGCTGTGGCTTCCACATGGGCCTTCAAGAACGAGGCTTCTGTTGACCAGATATGTAAGGCAGCGACTTGGTCTTCTCTGCACACTTGTGCCAAATTTTACAAATTTGATACTTTTGCTTCTTCGGGGGCTATTTTTCGGAGAAAGGTTTTGCAAGCCGTGGTGCCTTCCATTTAGGTGACCTGATTTGCTCCCTCCCTTCATCCGTGTCCTAAAGCTTTGGTATTGGTTCCCACAAGTAAGGATGACGCCGTGGACCGGACACACCTATGTTGGAGAAAACAGAATTTATGCTTACCTTATAAATTACTTTCTCCAACGGTGTGTCCGGTCCACGGCCCGCCCTGGTTTTTTTAATCAGGTCTGATGAATTATTTTCTCTAACTACAGTCACCACGGTATCATATGGTTTCTCCTATGCATATTTCCTCCTGTACGTCGGTCGAATGACTGGGGTAGGCGGAGCCTAGGAGGGATCATATGACCAGCTTTGCTGGGCTCTTTGCCATTTCCTGTTGGGGAAGAGAATATCCCACAAGTAAGGATGACGCCATGGACCGGACACACCGTTGGAGAAAGTAATTTATCAGGTAAGCATAAATTCTGTTTTTATATTCACACTTTTTGGGGAACAAGATCTTACTGAAGCATGTGCACAAGCTCAATACGTATACTAGTCTGGGATTGGCTAATGTCTGTCACATGATACAGGGGGTCGGCGAATGGAGAAAAAATAAATTTGTCAGAGAACAATCTACTGCTTATTTGACATTCAGAGTAAGTGTTAAATCATTGCCTTTTTATTATGTACTTGTTAATTATGCAATTCTACTGCATTACGTGGTCTTTTAAATGTCACAATAGTCTGTGTTAAAGAAATTCCTAGGTAGGCATCTGGAGCACTACATGGCACAAAATAGTGCTGCCGTCGAGTGTTCTTGCAAAATGGATAGCATTCTTGCAAAACTGCAATATATATATATATATATATATATATATATATATATATATATATATATATATACAGGTGGCCCTCGTTTTACAACGGTTCAATTTACACCGTTTCAGAATAACAACCTTTTTTTCCAGTCATGTGACTGCTATTGAAAGCATTGAGAATCAGTGCATTTATTAAAATAGCCAGTAGGTGGAGCTGTCCGCTTGTGTTGCAGCAAAGCCAACCAAACTGAAATTAATCAGTTTAACCAGACCTGAGCTATCGAGAAGATTTCAAAGGAACACGATCTTCCTGTCTAGAAATCAGTCAAGATTGGAATGCATAGAAAGAACTGTTTGCAGAAAAATGCAAGTGAAGTCTGTGTTGTGTGATTATTTTATTAGGTTTATAATGCTGTTTAGCATAAGTTTTTGTTCATTTAACTTAGTTTAATTATATATTCTGTGTTGTGTGATTATTTTATTAGGTTTATAATGCTGTTTAGCATTTAAAGTCTTCCTTTCAAAGCTTTAAAAATAATGTATTAGGTGTTACTTATGACAATTTTGAGAGGGGCCTGGAACCTATCTCCCTCACTTCCCATTGACTTACATTATAAACTGGGTTTCAATTTACAACAGTTTCGATTTACAACCATTCCTTCTGGAACCTAACCCTGGCGTAAACTGAGGGCTACCTGTATATATATATATATATATATATATATATATATATATATATATATATATATATATATATATATATATATATATAGGATATAAAGTCAAGTGCACTCTCACAAACAGTATCACAAATGCCAGGGTGCTAGAATATGGTTAATAATATCTTGAATAGAAGATAGCACTCTCTGGTCTTAAAAGCAAGTGAAGATTTATTGCGGTGATGTTTCGGGGAATGCTCCCCTTCCTCAGACCTGGTCACACACAATCATATTATAGTGCTTGCTATATTACTTGCAGCCAGCAGGTGGCAGTGGTGCATAACATTTAACAGCAGTGAAGATTTCTAAGATGGAAAACGTTTTTACTACATTTGTTATGTATATTCATTACTGATGCATATCGATTTTTTTTTATTTTACATCTGTAGCATACCTACCAACATTTCAAAATTCAAAAGAAGCACCCCCCCCCCCCCGCCCTGGCAAATATTTGAAATGTGGTGGGAAGGAGCAGGGGCAGGGCTTAAAAAGATCATAAGACCAAAGTAATATAAATAAAATTCTAAATAAAGTCATATCTTTTAATACTCTTGGGCAGCATATCAAACACATTCTCAAACCACTGGTATAGCTATGTGAGCTCTGTATTTAATTAACCTTTGCAGAGACAGTGCTAAATATTTCTCTTGCAAGATGTATCGAGTCCATGGATTCATCCAATACTTGTGGGATATTCTCCTTCCCAACAGGAAGTGGTAAAGAGAGCACCCACAGCAGAGCTGTCTATATAGCTCCTCCCCTAACTCCACCCCCCAGTCATTCTCTTTGCCGGCTCTAAGCAATAAGGAAGGGTAAAGTGATGTGGTGACAAAAATATTAGTTTTTATTTTCTCAAGCAAGAGTTTGTTATTTTAAATGGTACCGGTGTTTACTATTTACTCTCAGGCAGAAAGGAGATGAAGATTTCTGCATGGAGGATGATGATCTTAGCAGTTTGTAACTAAGTTCCACTGCTGTTCCCACAGAGGCTGAGGAGTACAGGAAACTTCAGTCTGGGGAACGGTTTGCATGCTAAGCTGCATTGAGGTATGTTCAGTCAATTTTTTCTAGACAGACTGTGATAATTCTAGAAAAGGCTGACAATATCCCCATGAGGGAAGGGTAAGCTGTATTCAGAGACTTAGTGTGGAATTACCAGCTTACATAAAGGGCGAAGTTAATACTGGTTGACACTTATAATAAAGGCTAACGTTTTTTTATTAAGTTAAACGTTTTTGAGAGACTTTTGGAGGTTCATTTGGGCTTACTTATGGGTTATTAACCCACATGGCTAGCTTAGAAACACTTTGGTGTGTTTCTTTTAGGCCCCACAGACATCGAGTGAGGTGGGAGGGGCCTATTTTCGTGCTTCAGTTGCGCAGTTGTTTTTACAAAGTAAGACATCAAGCTGCTACACCGGAGGGTCCTGCTGTAATTTCTCTTGTTAAGTGTATCCAGTCCACAGATCATCCATTACTTATGGGATATTCTCCTTCCCAACAGGGAGTTGCAAGAGTCCACCCACAGCAAAGCTGCTATATAGCTCCTCCCCTAACTGCCATATTCAGTCATTCTCTTGCAGGACGTTGCAAGAGGATCACCCACAGCAGAGCTGTTACATAGCTCCTCCCCTCACTGTCATATCCAGTCATTCTCTTGCAACTCTCAACAAAGATGGATGTAGTAAGAGGAGTGTGGTGTATTATAGTTAGTTTTTAACTTCAATCAAAAGTTTGTTATTTTTAAATGGTACCGGAGTGTACTGTTTTATCAAGGGCAGCATTAGAAGAAAAATCTGCCTGTGATTTCTATGATCTTAGCAGAAGTAACTAAGATCCATTGCTGTTCTCACATATTCTGAGGAGTGAGGTAACTTCAGAGAGGGAATGGCGTGCAGGTTTTCCTGCAATAAGGTATGTGCAGTAAACATATTTCTAGGGATGGAACTTGCTAGAAAAATGCTGCTGATACCGGATTAATGTAAGTTAAGCCTAAATGCAGTGATTTAATAGAGACTGGTATCAGGCTTATTAACAGAGATACATACTCTTATAAAAGTGTAATATAAAACGTTTGCTGGCATGTTAATCGTTTTTATATATGTTTGGTGACAAAACTTATTGGGGCCTATTTTTTTCTCCACATGGCTGGCTTGAATTTTGCCTAGAAACAGTTTCCTGAGGTTTTCCACTGTTGTGATATGAGTGGGAGGGACCTATTTTAGCGCTTTTCTGCGCAGCTAAAATTACAGACAGAGACATTCTGCTTCCTTCTGCTTGATACAGGACATCTCTGAAGGGCTCTAAAGGCTTCAAAAGTAGTGTTTGAGGAGGGTAACAACCACAGTAGACTGTGGCAGGTGTTGTGACTGTGTTTAAAAACATTTTTTGTCATTTATTATTCCGTTTTTGGTATTAAGGGGTTAATCATCCATTTGCAAGTGGGTGCAATGCTCTGCTAACTTGTTACATACACTGTAAACATTTTGTTTGTGTAACTGCCTTTTTTCACTGTTATTTCAAATTTTGCAAAAACTGTTTCTCTTAAAGGCACAGTAACATTTTTTATATTGCTTGTTAACTTGGTTTAAAGTGTTTTCCAAGCTTGCTAGTCTCATTGCTAGTCTGTACAAACATGTCTGACACAGAGGAAACTACTTGTTCATTATGTTTAAAAGCCATGGTGGAGCCCCATAGGAGAATGTGTACTAAATGTATTGATTTCACCTTAAACAGTAAAAATCAGTCTTTATCTATAAAAGAATTGTCACCAGAGGGGTCTGTCGAGGGGGAAGTTATGCCGACTAACTCTCCCCACGTGTCGGACCCTTCGCCTCCCGCTCGAGGGACGCACGCTAATATGGCGCCAAGTACATCAGGGATGCCCATAGCGATTACTTTGCAGGACATGGCTGCAATCATGAATAATACCCTGTCACAGGTATTAGCCAGATTGCCTGAAATAAGAGGCAAGCGCGATAGCTCTGGGGTTAGACGAGATACAGAGCGCGTAGATGCTGTAAGAGCCATGTCTGATACTGCGTCACAATATGCAGAACCTGAGGACGGAGAGCTTCAGTCTGTGGGTGACGTCTCTGAATCGGGGAGACCTGATTCAGAGATTTCTAATTTTAAATTTAAGCTTGAGAACCTCCGTACATTGCTTGGGGAGGTATTAGCTGCTCTGAACGACTGTGACACAATTGCAGTACCAGAGAAATTGTGTAGGCTGGATAAATACTATGCAGTGCCGGCGAGCACTGATGTTTTTCCAATACCTAAAAGGCTTACAGAAATCATTAGTAAGGAGTGGGATAGACCCGGTGTGCCCTTTTCCCCACCTCCTATATTTAGAAAAATGTTTCCAATAGATGCCACTACACGGGACTTATGGCAGACAGTCCCTAAGGTGGAGGGAGCAGTTTCTACTTTAGCAAAGCGTACCACTATCCCTGTCGAGGATAGTTGTGCTTTTTCAGATCCAATGGATAAAAAATTAGAGGGTTACCTTAAGAAAATGTTTATTCAACAAGGTTTTATTTTACAGCCCCTTGCATGCATTGCGCCTGTCACTGCTGCGGCGGCGTTCTGGTTTGAGGCCCTGGAAGAGGCCATCCATACAGCTCCATTGACTGAAATTATTGACAAGCTTAGAACACTTAAGCTAGCTAACTCTTTTGTTTCTGATGCCGTTGTTCATTTGACTAAACTAACGGCTAAAAATTCCGCATTCGCCATCCAGGCGCGCAGGGCGCTATGGCTTAAATCCTGGTCAGCTGATGTGACTTCGAAGTCTAAATTACTCAACATTCCTTTCAAGGGGCAGACCTTATTCGGGCCTGGTTTGAAGGAATTTATTGCTGACATTACTGGAGGTAAGGGTCATACCCTTCCTCAGGACAGGGCCAAATCAAAGGCCAAACAGTCTAATTTTCGTGCCTTTCGAAACTTCAAGGCAGGTGCAACATCAACTCCCTCTACCTCAAGACAAGAGGGAACTTTTGCTCAATCTAAGCAGGCCTGGAAACCTACCCAGGCCTGGAACAAGGGCAAGGGGAAAGAGTGATTGGGATAGCGCTATGCAGCTGCGAGTCTTATACAGGGAAAATGAATAAATATTAGTTTGGATCTATTTATATCTGCATATGAGGATGTCCCTGTTTTGGTTATTCAACTTTGCGATTTTTATTTTGGTATGTGAAGTTCCCCAGTTTGTTTGGATCATATAAGTTGGATAATAAAGTATTTACTATATTTTTTAAAAAACAGTCTGATTTGGATCGTATAACCTGGATGATAAAGTTTTTACTATATTTTTAGAAGTAGTCTTGTGTCCTATGTTTTTCATATATATGTATCTTATAGATATTTTTATAAAAAATGATGCATAATTATAAAAATAAAAATAAAAGATGATGCATAAGAAGAAAGGGGAGCAGGTGCTTTAAGATATATGTATTTTATTCCTATACAGATAGGGTACTTATCATAAAATAGTAAACAATAAAATCTAACACATAGATGCCGGCATCTAGATTTAAAAAACAGTTTCAGTTTGAAATTTGTACTTGTTTTATTCTTATTTTATTCTATCAGTATTACTGCTAGTTTGGGACTATACCCGTGGTTTTATGAAAGCAGCTCTGATTGGCAACACCTGATAAACGACAATAGGTTTCTATTACTTGGCACACATGTATCGTATATTTTGTTGGTTACAATTACAATTTTTCAGTGCAGATCTAGTTTTACAATATGTAAGCTAGGTTAATGTGAATACCACGTATTTTTTGCTTAGACAGCGATATTCCAGGTCTATGGTGGTTATTTACAGCAGTAAATGGTAGAAAGTGGATTTATCTGTCATATATACGTATATACGTGTATAAGCAGATTGTCTCTTGTTATAAAAACCTTTTGACATTGTCCATATTCTGGATCTCCTCCATTAAAGTTGTGACCGGCCGGTCCTTTGGTGAAGTAGTTCCGTATGTTTTCCTCTGTTTCGGTTAAAAATCCGGGTTCTTCCGGTGTTTCCTGGTCCAATTGTGGATTGTCTCCTTGTGTCTGTGTAGCCCTTGAGACAGGTGATTGAGGCTGGAACGGTTACTGGATCCTTGGATAGGAATTGCACATATGGAGTCTGTCCCTAGAAAGTGGGATATGGCTCGATGTACCTATCCTAGCCAGCCCGAACGCCAGAGACACCTCTCACCTGCTGGGCTCTGTATTTGGATCTCCTGTGACTGTCAGCAATCTCTACGCGTTTCAGCCTGGGGCCTTTATCAAGATGCTTGTGTGCTGTGCAGTCTGGATTTAAATATCGTCTCCATCTTCCTGATTGGATTTTGTTCTTGACCAATCCCTATTGTTTATTTGTTGTTCCTCCTCCTGGCAAGTTGTCTCATATTCCTTAATGTTGTTAATATAAGATTATCTATCCTTTATACATCCTGACCTGTTGTTATTAAATTTATTAATTCATCTGTGATTGCATATGTGTTGTTATTTATCGTGAAAATAGAGATATAGATGAAAGTACAAATGCAAATAGAAATAAGAACACCATTCTCAAGCCTATGCTCCATTCTTCCTTAAATTTTGTTTTTTGTATTTTTTGTAATGCTTTTTTTGGGGGGGTTTTTATTCTTAATCAACTTATATCATTTTATATCATTTATTTCTTCATATTCCTATGTTTTAAATAGAAATATATATTGTGGTCTCAAACGTGTAGTTTTGTGCTCTCTCTTTGATTTGCGAGAGGTAATAATCCTGGATAGTATATAGTTTATCAAGTAATAGTTTATAAATTTTATACAGATAACTGCCTATATTCCAGTCATATATAAACCCTTTTCTAACATAATTGTGAAATACGTTTCCTAAGTTTTGAAAGTGTGTGTTTTATTAGACCATTGTTTATCTATGTGTTTAACATCTTAATTCTATTTGTTTTCAGGGGAAAAAAGTTTTGGTGAAATTTTTTGTTGTGTTAGAGTTCCTTAAATCTCTAAGTGAGGAGCGTGATAGATATTTTTAAATACGTTCATTACTTTACCTATGTGTTTAACATGTGTCTATATATTGTTCGTGCTAGAAAAAAAAAATTTTGTGTGTGTGTTTTAAGTGTTTATTCGTGAACTTTTTTAGAAGTGTAATTTTTGGCTCCTATAATATCTTTCTTGCCAGTGAGTATAATGTGGTGAAAGGTTATATATACAATGCAGTCTGTATTTTTTGTTATCACAGTTCTTTTCCCTTGCTGTAATCTTTGGGGTTTTGCTTCCTCTATTATTTCAAATACTGGGGTATCAAAAAATTACATCTGGGAATAAGAGGGGGGAATATGAATACACTCCTCCTCAAAAAGGAAGCAGAATGTATTTTTAATTTCAAAACATTACACCCATTTGGATTAAATTCAGAAATGGATCTAAATACATTAATATAACTGTGATAACAAAAAATACAGACTGCATTGTATATATAACCTTTCACCACATTATACTCACTGGCAAGAAAGATATTATAGGAGCCAAAAATTACACTTCTAAAAAAGTTCACGAATAAACACTTAAAACACACACACAAAAATTTTTTTTTCTAGCACGAACAATATATAGACACATGTTAAACACATAGGTAAAGTAATGAACGTATTTAAAAATATCTATCACGCTCCTCACTTAGAGATTTAAGGAACTCTAACACAACAAAAAATTTCACCAAAACTTTTTTCCCCTGAAAACAAATAGAATTAAGATGTTAAACACATAGATAAACAATGGTCTAATAAAACTCACACTTTCAAAACTTAGGAAACGTATTTCACAATTATGTTAGAAAAGGGTTTATATATGACTGGAATATAGGCAGTTATCTGTATAAAATTTATAAACTATTACTTGATAAACTATATACTATCCAGGATTATTACCTCTCGCAAATCAAAGCGAGAGCACAAAACTACACGTTTGAGACCACAATATATATTTCTATTTAAAACATAGGAATATGAAGAAATAAATGATATAAAATGATATAAGTTGATTAAGAATAAAAACCCCCCCAAAAAAAAGCATTACAAAAAATACAAAAAACAAAATTTAAGGAAGAATGGAGCATAGGCTTGAGAATGGTGTTCTTATTTCTATTTGCATTTGTACTTTCATCTATATCTCTATTTTCACGATAAATAACAACACATATGCAATCACAGATGAATTAATAAATTTAATAACAACAGGTCAGGATGTATAAAGGATAGATAATCTTATATTAACAACATTAAGGAATATGAGACAACTTGCCAGGAGGAGGAACAACAAATAAACAATAGGGATTGGTCAAGAACAAAATCCAATCAGGAAGATGGAGACGATATTTAAATCCAGACTGCACAGCACACAAGCATCTTGATAAAGGCCCCAGGCTGAAACGCGTAGAGATTGCTGACAGTCACAGGAGATCCAAATACAGAGCCCAGCAGGTGAGAGGTGTCTCTGGCGTTCGGGCTGGCTAGGATAGGTACATCGAGCCATATCCCACTTTCTAGGGATAGACTCCATATGTGCAATTCCTATCCAAGGATCCAGTAACCGTTCCAGCCTCAATCACCTGTCTCAAGGGCTACACAGACACAAGGAGACAATCCACAATTGGACCAGGAAACACCGGAAGAACCCGGATTTTTAACCGAAACAGAGGAAAACATACGGAACTACTTCACCAAAGGACCGGCCGGTCACAACTTTAATGGAGGAGATCCAGAATATGGACAATGTCAAAAGGTTTTTATAACAAGAGACAATCTGCTTATACACGTATATACGTATATATGACAGATAAATCCACTTTCTACCATTTACTGCTGTAAATAACCACCATAGACCTGGAATATCGCTGTCTAAGCAAAAAATACGTGGTATTCACATTAACCTAGCTTACATATTGTAAAACTAGATCTGCACTGAAAAATTGTAATTGTAACCAACAAAATATACGATACATGTGTGCCAAGTAATAGAAACCTATTGTCGTTTATCAGGTGTTGCCAATCAGAGCTGCTTTCATAAAACCACGGGTATAGTCCCAAACTAGCAGTAATACTGATAGAATAAAATAAGAATAAAACAAGTACAAATTTCAAACTGAAACTGTTTTTTAAATCTAGATGCCGGCATCTATGTGTTAGATTTTATTGTTTACTATTTTATGATAAGTACCCTATCTGTATAGGAATAAAATACATATATCTTAAAGCACCTGCTCCCCTTTCTTCTTATGCATCATCTTTTATTTTTATTTTTATAATTATGCATCATTTTTTATAAAAATATCTATAAGATACATATATATGAAAAACATAGGACACAAGACTACTTCTAAAAATATAGTAAAAACTTTATCATCCAGGTTATACGATCCAAATCAGACTGTTTTTTAAAAAATATAGTAAATACTTTATTATCCAACTTATATGATCCAAACAAACTGGGGAACTTCACATACCAAAATAAAAATCGCAAAGTTGAATAACCAAAACAGGGACATCCTCATATGCAGATATAAATAGATCCAAACTAATATTTATTCATTTTCCCTGTATAAGACTCGCAGCTGCATAGCGCTATCCCAATCACTCTTTCCCCTTTTCTAAACTCGGTGATAGTGTTTTTGAGGTTACATCACCATTTGGGATTAGCTAAGAGTCTGAGTGTAGAATCTTTGTATTAACTCTAACCCTCTATAGTACTGGAACAAGGGCAAGCAGGCCAGAAAGCCTGCTGCTGCCTCCAAGACAGCATGAAGGAGCGGCCCCCTATCCGACAACGGATCTAGTAGGGGGCAGACTCTCTCTCTTCGCCCAGGCGTGGGCAAGAGATGTTCAGGATCCCTGGGCGTTGGAGATCATATCTCAGGGATATCTTCTGGACTCAAAGCTTCTCCCCCACAAGGGAGATTTCACCTTTCAAGAATATCTGCGAACCAGATAAAGAAAGAGGCATTTCTAAGCTGCGTGCAAGACCTCCTTGTAATGGGAGTGATCCATCCAGTTCCGCGGATGGAGCAAGGACAGGGATTTTATTCAAATCTGTTTGTGGTTCCCAAAAAAGAGGGAACCTTCAGACCAATTTTGGATTTAAAGATCCTAAACAAATTCCTCAGAGTTCCATCATTCAAGATGGAAACTATTCGAACCATCCTACCCATGATCCAAGAGGGTCAGTTCATGACCACAGTGGATTTAAAGGATGCTTACCTTCACATTCCGATTCACAAGAATCATCATCGGTTCCTGAGGTTTGCCTTTCTAGACAGGCATTACCAGTTTGTAGCTCTCCCATTCGGGTTGGCTACAGCCCCAAGAATTTTTACAAAGGTTCTGGGCTCACTCCTGGCGGTTCTAAGGCCGCGAGGCATAGCGGTGGCTCCCTATCTAGACGACATCCTGATACAGGCGTCAAGCTTTCAAATTACCAAGTCTCATACAGAGATCCTGGCATTTCTGAGGTCGCATGGGTGGAAAGTGAACAAAGAAAAGAGTTCTCTATCCCCTCTCACAAGGGTTTCCTTCCTAGGGACTCTGATAGATTCTATAGAAATGAAAATTTACCTGACGGAGTCCAGGTTATCAAAACTTCTAAATGCTTGCCGTGTTCTTCACTCCATTCCGCGTCCCACGTGGCTCAGTGCATGGAAGTAATCGGCTTAATGGTGGCGGCGATGGACATAGTGCCATTTGCGCGTCTGCATAGAAACATAGAAACATAGATATTGACGGCAGATAAGAGCCATAGGCCCAGCAAGTCTGCCCGACCTTACCTAACAGTATAAACTTATCTAGTTCGTAGGATAGCCTTATGCTTGTCCCATGCATTTTTAAAGTCCCCCACAGTGTTTGTTGCTACTACCTCTTGAGGAAGTTTATTCCATAAATCAATCACTCTTTCTGTAAAGAAGTGCTTCCTCAAATTACTCCTGAATCTACTACCCTTTAGCTTGAGCTCATGACCCCTTGTTCTTGAATTTTCCATTTTATGTAAAATACCCACAGCCTCAGTTTTACTAAACCCTTTAATGTACTTGAAAGTTGCTATCATATCACCTCTTTCCCTTCTCTCCTCTAAGCTATACATATTTAGGTCATTGAGCCTATCCTGGTAAGTTTTATTTTTTAGACCATGTACCATTTTGGTAGCCCTCCTTTGCACAGATTCAAGTTTGTTAATATCCTTCTGAAGATATGGCCTCCAGAACTGCACACAATACTCAAGATGAGGCCTAACTAATGATCTATAAAGTGGCATAAGAACCTTACTATTTCTGCTGCAAATACCTCTACCAATACATCCAAGCATTCTGCTAGCCTTACTCGCTGCATTACTACATTGTTTACTAAGTTTTAAATCATCTGAAATAATAATTCCCAAGTCCTGTTCCTCATCTGTAACAGTCAGTAAAGTGTCATTGAGTCTGTAATTAACATTTGGATTTTTCTTCCCTAAATGCATTATTTTACACTTTGCTGTGTTAAACTTTAGATCCCAGTCGTTTGTCCAATCCTCCAATTGTTGTATATCACTTCTCATTTTGTCTACCCCCCCTGGAACATCCACTCTGTTGCAAATTTTTGTATCATCTGCAAAGAGACATACTTTCCCCTGTAGCCCTTTGCTGATATCGCAGATAAATATGTTAAACAAAACAGGCCCCAGAACTGACCCCTGAGGAACACCACTAGTAACAGCCCCCTCTGCTGAATGAACTCCATTTACTAAGACACTTTGTTTTCTGTCCTTAAGCCAGCATTCCACCCAGTTCACAATTTTTGAATCTAGACCAAGGAGATATAGTTTGTGAATAAGTTTATTGTGTGGGACGGTGTCAAATGCTTTGCTGAAATCTAGATATGCTACATGAACTGCTCCACCCTTGTCTAATACTTTTGTTACATAATCAACGAAGTCAATTAGATTAGTCTGACATGATCTCCCTGAAGTAAAACCATACTGATTTTGGTCCTCTAAACCTGCATCTCAGACCGCTGCAATTATGCATGCTCAGCCAGTGGAATGGGGATTACAAAGATTTGTCCCCTCTACTAAATCTGGACCAGGAAACCAGAGCTTCTCTTCTCTGGTGGTTATCTCGGATCCATCTGTCCAAAGGTATGACCTTTCGCAGGCCAGATTGGTCCATTGTAACAACAGACGCCAGCCTTCTAGGTTGGGGTACAGTGTGGAACTCCCTGAAGGCTCAGGGCTCATTGACTCAGGAGGAGAAACTCCTTCCAATAAATATTCTGGAGTTAAGAGCAATATTCAATGCTCTTCTGGCTTGGCCTCAGTTAGCAAAACTGAGGTTCATCAGATTTCAGTCGGACAACATCACGACTGTGGCTTACATCAACCATCAAGGGGGGACCAGGAGTTCCCTAGCGATGTCAGAAGTCTCCAAGATAATTCGCTGGGCAGAGACTCACTCTTGCCACCTGTCAGCGATCCATATCCCAGGGGTAGAGAACTGGGAGGCGGATTTTCTAAGTCGTCAGACTTTTCATCCGGGGGAGTGGGAACTCCATCCGGAGGTGTTTGCTCAATTGGTTCTCCGTTGGGGCAAACCAGAACTGGATCTCATGGCGTCTCGCCAGAACGCCAAGCTTCCTTGTTACGGATCCAGGTCCAGGGACCCAGAAGCGGCACTGATAGATGCTCTAGCAGCGCCTTGGTTCTTCAACCTGGCTTATGTGTTTCCACCGTTTCCTCTGCTCCCTCGTCTGATTGCCAAAATCAGACAGGAGAGAGCTTCGGTGATATTGATAGCGCCTGCGTGGCCATGCAGGACCTGGTATGCAGACCTAGTGGACATGTCATCTGAGACAAGACCTTCTAATACAAGGTCCTTTCAATCATCCGAATCTACTTTCTCTGAGACTGACTGCATGGAGATTGAACGCTTGATCCTATCAAAGCGTGGCTTCTCCGAGTCAGTAATTGATACCTTAATACAGGCACGAAAGCCTGTCACCAGGAAAATTTACCACAAGATATGGCGTAAATATCTTCATTGGTGTGAATCCAAGAATTACTCATGGAGTAGGGTTAGGATTCCTAGAATATTGTCCTTCCTCCAAGAGGGTTTGGATAAAGGATTATCAGCTAGTTCTTTAAAGGGACAGATTTCTGCTCTGTCTATTCTTTTACACAAGCGTCTGGCAGACGTTCCAGACGTTCAGGCATTTTGTCAGGCTTTAGTTAGAATTAAGCCTGTGTTTAAACCTGTTGCTCCCCCATGGAGCTTAAACTTAGTTCTTAAAGTTCTTCAAGGAGTTCCGTTTGAACCCCTTCATTCTATTGATATCAAACTTCTATCATGGAAAGTTCTTTTTTTGATGGCTATTTCCTCGGCTCGAATTGTGATTCACCTTATCTGATCTTTCATTCAGATAAAGTAGTTCTGCGTACAAAACCTGGGTTTTTACCTAAGGTGGTTTCTAACAAGAATATCAATCAAGAGATTGTTGTTCCGTCATTATGCCCTAATCCTTCATCAAAGGAACGTCTTTTGCATAATCTAGACGTAGTCCGTGCATTGAAGTTTTACTTGCAGGCTACTAAAGATTTTCGTCAAACATCTAACCTGTTTGTTGTTTACTCTGGACAGAGGAGAGGTCAAAAGGCCTCGGCAACCTCTCTGTCCTTTTGGCTTCGGAGTATAATCCGTTTAGCGTATGAGACTGCTGGACAACAGCCCCCTGAAAGAATTACAGCTCATTCTACTAGAGCTGTGGCTTCCACCTGGGCCTTTAAAAATGAGGCCTCTGTTGAACAGATTTGCAAGGCTGCGACTTGGTCTTCGCTTCATACCTTTTCAAAATTTTACAAATTTGATACTTTTGCTTCTTTGGAGGCTGTTTTTGGGAGAAAGGTTCTTCAGGCAGTGGTTCCTTCCATTTGAGTTCCTGCCTTGTCCCTCCCATCATCCGTGTACTTTAGCTTTGGTATTGGTACCCCATAAGTAATGGATGATCCGTGGACTGGATACACTTAACAAGAGAAAACATAATTTATGCTTACCTGATAAATTTATTTCTCTTGTAGTGTATCCAGTCCACGGCCCGCCCTATCCTTTTAAGGCAGGTCTAAATTTTAATCAAATTTCAGTCACCACTGCACCCTATGGTTTCTCCTTTCTCGGTTTGTTTCGGTCGAATGACTGGATATGACAGTGAGGGGAGGAGCTATGTAACAGCTCTGCTGTGGGTGATCCTCTTGCAACGTCCTGTTGGGGAGGAGAATATCCCATAAGTAATGGATGATCCGTGGACTGGATATACTACAAGAGAAATAAATTTATCAGGTAAGCATAAATTATGTTTTTAGGGCCTAAAGGAAGTATTTTCCAAACAAAATCTATCCCTAAGGGCAGGTAGGCGCCACAGCAGAGCTGTGGGAAGGTGCTGATCGTTTTTTTCCATTTTTTGACGTTTTGTCAATCCGGTTTTGGCATTAAGGGGTTAATTGTTTATTTTGCTGGTGGGGCAATCTTATTAAAGCTTTAAGAATACACTGTAAAAATTTCGAAAAGTTTACTGCTTTTTTTACACTGTTTTGCAGAATTTGTGCACTTTTTTTCTCTTAAAGGCACAGTACCGTTGTTTTTACTTTGAATAAAGTGTTTTTTAAGCTTGCTTGTTTCATTACTAACCTGTTAAACATGTCTGACATCAAGGAAACTCCTTGTTCAATGTGTTTAGAAGCCATTGTGGAACCCCCTCTTAGAATGTGTCCCACTTGCACTGATATGTCTATACATTTTAAAGAGCATATTGTAGCACTTAAAACTATAGCCCTAGATGATTCTCAGACAGAAAGAAATGAAGTTATGCCATCTAGCTCTCCCCAAGTGTCACAACCAGTAACGCCCACACAAGTGACGCCAAGTACCTTTAGTGCGTCTACTTCGTTTACCTTACAAGACATGGCCGCAGTTATGAATACTACCCTCACAGAGGTTTTATCTAAACTGCCTGGGTTGCAAGGAAAGTGCGATAGCTCTGGGTTAAGAACAAATGCTGAGCCTTCTGACGCTTTAGTAGCCGTATCCGATATACCCTCACAATGCTCTGAAGTAGGGGTAAGGGATTTGCTATCTGAGGGAGAGATTTCTAATTCAGGTAAGACGCTCCCTCAGACAGATTCTGATATGACAGCCTTTAAATTTAAGCTAGAACACCTCCGCTTGTTGCTAAGGGAGGTATTAGCGACTCTGGATGATTGTGACCCTATTGTGGTTCCAGAGAAATTGTGTAAAATGGACAAATACCTAGAGGTTCCAGTTTACACTGATGTTTTTCCGGTCCCTAAGAGGATTGCGAACATTGTCACTAGGGAGTGGGATAGACAAGGTATTCCGTTCCCTCCCCCTCCTGTTTTTAAGAAAATGTTTCCCATATCGGACACCATGCGAGACTCGTGGCAGACGGTCCCTAAGGTGGAGGGAGCTATTTCTACACTCGCCAAACATACAACTATACCTCACCTCACTGACGAGGCCCACAATAGGCCGAAACGTACGTCTGGGGTTTTGCTGTTTCTCTTGTTCAGAGAAGGATTGCCTGGTATTTCGGGGCTGCTTCTTGGGTGGTAACTAGCCATAGAACAAGCTATTATGCTATTGTTCGTTTCCAGGTTGAGCGCTTCTCTCTTTTTATTTATGCAAATTATGACATTTTGGGAAGTCTCCCTAAGTGTGATGCGGGAATCCAGACGTGGACCCGTTGCTCAGTGTGCCTAGAGGGATATGGCTGCACCTCACTGACGAGGCCCACAATAGGCCGAAACGTACGTCTGGGGTTTTGCTGTTTCTCTTGTTCAGAGAAGGATTGCCTGGTATTTCGGGGCTGGACTGTACTGTGAAGTCAGGATCAGACTGATATGCTTCAGGAAAGTTTTTCTCTGTGAAAGGCACATGTTGGGCAAAAAGAGGCTGCTTCTTGGGTGGTAACTAGCCATAGAACAAGCTATTATGCTATTGTTCGTTTCCAGGTTGAGCGCTTCTCTCTTTTTATTTATGCAAATTATGACATTTTGGGAAGTCTCCCTAAGTGTGATGCGGGAATCCAGACGTGGACCCGTTGCTCAGTGTGCCTAGAGGGATATGGCTGCACCTCACTGACGAGGCCCACAATAGGCCGAAACGTACGTCTGGGGTTTTGCTGTTTCTCTTGTTCAGAGAAGGATTGCCTGGTATTTCGGGGCTGGACTGTACTGTGAAGTCAGGATCAGACTGATATGCTTCAGGAAAGTTTTTCTCTGTGAAAGGCACATGTTGGGCAAAAAGAGGCTGCTTCTTGGGTGGTAACTAGCCATAGAACAAGCTATTATGCTATTGTTCGTTTCCAGGTTGAGCGCTTCTCTCTTTTTATTTATGCAAATTATGACATTTTGGGAAGTCTCCCTAAGTGTGATGCGGGAATCCAGACGTGGACCCGTTGCTCAGTGTGCCTAGAGGGATATGGCTGCACCTCACTGACGAGGCCCACAATAGGCCGAAACGTACGTCTGGGGTTTTGCTGTTTCTCTTGTTCAGAGAAGGATTGCCTGGTATTTCGGGGCTGGACTGTACTGTGAAGTCAGGATCAGACTGATATGCTTCAGGAAAGTTTTTCTCTGTGAAAGGCACATGTTGGGCAAAAAGAGGCTGCTTCTTGGGTGGTAACTAGCCATAGAACAAGCTATTATGCTATTGTTCGTTTCCAGGTTGAGCGCTTCTCTCTTTTTATTTATGCAAATTATGACATTTTGGGAAGTCTCCCTAAGTGTGATGCGGGAATCCAGACGTGGACCCGTTGCTCAGTGTGCCTAGAGGGATATGGCTGCACCTCACTGACGAGGCCCACAATAGGCCGAAACGTACGTCTGGGGTTTTGCTGTTTCTCTTGTTCAGAGAAGGATTGCCTGGTATTTCGGGGCTGGACTGTACTGTGAAGTCAGGATCAGACTGATATGCTTCAGGAAAGTTTTTCTCTGTGAAAGGCACATGTTGGGCAAAAAGAGGCTGCTTCTTGGGTGGTAACTAGCCATAGAACAAGCTATTATGCTATTGTTCGTTTCCAGGTTGAGCGCTTCTCTCTTTTTATTTATGCAAATTATGACATTTTGGGAAGTCTCCCTAAGTGTGATGCGGGAATCCAGACGTGGACCCGTTGCTCAGTGTGCCTAGAGGGATATGGCTGCACCTCACTGACGAGGCCCACAATAGGCCGAAACGTACGTCTGGGGTTTTGCTGTTTCTCTTGTTCAGAGAAGGATTGCCTGGTATTTCGGGGCTGGACTGTACTGTGAAGTCAGGATCAGACTGATATGCTTCAGGAAAGTTTTTCTCTGTGAAAGGCACATGTTGGGCAAAAAGAGGCTGCTTCTTGGGTGGTAACTAGCCATAGAACAAGCTATTATGCTATTGTTCGTTTCCAGGTTGAGCGCTTCTCTCTTTTTATTTATGCAAATTATGACATTTTGGGAAGTCTCCCTAAGTGTGATGCGGGAATCCAGACGTGGACCCGTTGCTCAGTGTGCCTAGAGGGATATGGCTGCACCTCACTGACGAGGCCCACAATAGGCCGAAACGTACGTCTGGGGTTTTGCTGTTTCTCTTGTTCAGAGAAGGATTGCCTGGTATTTCGGGGCTGGACTGTACTGTGAAGTCAGGATCAGACTGATATGCTTCAGGAAAGTTTTTCTCTGTGAAAGGCACATGTTGGGCAAAAAGAGGCTGCTTCTTGGGTGGTAACTAGCCATAGAACAAGCTATTATGCTATTGTTCGTTTCCAGGTTGAGCGCTTCTCTCTTTTTATTTATGCAAATTATGACATTTTGGGAAGTCTCCCTAAGTGTGATGCGGGAATCCAGACGTGGACCCGTTGCTCAGTGTGCCTAGAGGGATATGGCTGCACCTCACTGACGAGGCCCACAATAGGCCGAAACGTACGTCTGGGGTTTTGCTGTTTCTCTTGTTCAGAGAAGGATTGCCTGGTATTTCGGGGCTGGACTGTACTGTGAAGTCAGGATCAGACTGATATGCTTCAGGAAAGTTTTTCTCTGTGAAAGGCACATGTTGGGCAAAAAGAGGCTGCTTCTTGGGTGGTAACTAGCCATAGAACAAGCTATTATGCTATTGTTCGTTTCCAGGTTGAGCGCTTCTCTCTTTTTATTTATGCAAATTATGACATTTTGGGAAGTCTCCCTAAGTGTGATGCGGGAATCCAGACGTGGACCCGTTGCTCAGTGTGCCTAGAGGGATATGGCTGCACCTCACTGACGAGGCCCACAATAGGCCGAAACGTACGTCTGGGGTTTTGCTGTTTCTCTTGTTCAGAGAAGGATTGCCTGGTATTTCGGGGCTGGACTGTACTGTGAAGTCAGGATCAGACTGATATGCTTCAGGAAAGTTTTTCTCTGTGAAAGGCACATGTTGGGCAAAAAGAGGCTGCTTCTTGGGTGGTAACTAGCCATAGAACAAGCTATTATGCTATTGTTCGTTTCCAGGTTGAGCGCTTCTCTCTTTTTATTTATGCAAATTATGACATTTTGGGAAGTCTCCCTAAGTGTGATGCGGGAATCCAGACGTGGACCCGTTGCTCAGTGTGCCTAGAGGGATATGGCTGCACCTCACTGACGAGGCCCACAATAGGCCGAAACGTACGTCTGGGGTTTTGCTGTTTCTCTTGTTCAGAGAAGGATTGCCTGGTATTTCGGGGCTGGACTGTACTGTGAAGTCAGGATCAGACTGATATGCTTCAGGAAAGTTTTTCTCTGTGAAAGGCACATGTTGGGCAAAAAGAGGCTGCTTCTTGGGTGGTAACTAGCCATAGAACAAGCTATTATGCTATTGTTCGTTTCCAGGTTGAGCGCTTCTCTCTTTTTATTTATGCAAATTATGACATTTTGGGAAGTCTCCCTAAGTGTGATGCGGGAATCCAGACGTGGACCCGTTGCTCAGTGTGCCTAGAGGGATATGGCTGCACCTCACTGACGAGGCCCACAATAGGCCGAAACGTACGTCTGGGGTTTTGCTGTTTCTCTTGTTCAGAGAAGGATTGCCTGGTATTTCGGGGCTGGACTGTACTGTGAAGTCAGGATCAGACTGATATGCTTCAGGAAAGTTTTTCTCTGTGAAAGGCACATGTTGGGCAAAAAGAGGCTGCTTCTTGGGTGGTAACTAGCCATAGAACAAGCTATTATGCTATTGTTCGTTTCCAGGTTGAGCGCTTCTCTCTTTTTATTTATACAACTATACCTATTGAGGACAGTTGTGCTTTCAAAGATCCTATGGATAAAAAATTAGAGGGTCTCCTAAAGAAAATTTTTGTTCATCAAGGTTTTCTTCTCCAACCTATTGCGTGCATTGTTCCTTAACCACTGCAGCTGCTTTCTGCTTCGAGGCTCTTCAGACAGAGACCCAGAGGATATTATGGATAGAATTAAGGCTCTTAAGCTGGCTAATTCTTTCATTACAGATGCCGCTTTTCAACTGGCTAAATTAGCGGCAAAGAATTCAGGTTTTGCCATTTTAGCGCGCAGAGCGTTATGGCTTAAGTCCTGGTCAGCGGATGTGTCGTCAAAATCTAAACTTTTGAACATCCCTTTCAAAGGAAAGACCCTCTTCGGGCCTGAACTGAAGGAGATTATTTCAGACATCACTGGAGGGAAAAGCCGTGCCCTCCCTCAGGATAAATCAAATAAAATAAGGACCAAACAAAATAATTTTCGTTCCTTTTGAAACTTCAAGGGTGGTCCCGCTTCCTCTTCCCCTGCTGCAAAGCAAGAGGGAAACTTTGCTCAATCCAAGTCAGTCTGAAGACCTAACCAGGCTTGGAACAAGAGTAAACAGGCCAAGAAGCCTGCAGCTGCCTCCAAGACAGCATGAAGGGGTAGCCCCCGATCCGGGACCGGATCTAGTAGGGGGCAGACTCTCTCTCTTCGCCCAAGCTTGGGCAAGAGATGTTCACGATTCCTGGGCTTTAGAAATTGTTTCCCAGGGATATCTTCTGGACTTCAAAGATTCCCCCCCCCCCCAAGGGGGAGATTTCACATTTCTCAATTGTCTGCAAACCAGACAAAGAGAGAGGTGTTCTTACGCTGTGTAGAAGACCTACATACCATGGGAGTGATTCACCCAGTTCCAAAAGCAGAACAGGGGCTAGGGTTTTACTCAAACCTGTTTGTGGTTCCCAAAAAAGAAGGAACTTTCAGACCAATCTTGGATCTCAAGATCTTAAACAAATTCCTCAGAGTCCCATTTTTCAAGATGGAGACTATTCGGACTATTCTGCCACTGATCCAGGAAGGTCAATATATGACCACCGTGGACTTAAAGGATGCATATCTTCACATCCCTATTCACAGAGATCATCACCAATTTCTCAGGTTCGCCTTTCTGGACAGGCATTACCAGTTTGTGGCCCTTCCCTTCGGGTTGGCCACGGCTCCCAGAATTTTCACAAAGGTGCTAGGGTCCCTTCTGGCGGTTCTAAGACCGTGGGGCATAGCAGTAGCGCCTTATCTAGACGACATCTTAATTCAAGCGTCGACTTTCCAACTAGCCAAGTCTCACACGGACATTGTGTTGGATTTTCTGAGATCTCATGGTTGGAAGGTGAACATAAAAAAGAGTTCTCTCTTCCCTCTCACAAGAGTTTCCTTCCTAAGGACTCAGAAATATTTTCATTTCTACCGAATCTATCAGACGGAGGTCAGGAAATCAAAACTTGTAACCACCTGCCGAGCTCTTCACACCATTCCTCGGCCGTCAGTAGCTAAGTGTATGGAGGTAATCGGACTAATGGTAGCGGCAATGGACATAGTTCCATTTGCTCGTCTACATCTCAGAGCACTGCAACTGTGCATGCTCGAACAGTGGAATGGGGATTATGCAGATTTATCTCCTCAGATACATCTGGATCAGGAGACCAGAGATTCTCTTCTCTGGTGGTTGTCACAGGTTCACCTGTCCCAGGGCATGTGTTTCTGCAGGCCAGAGTGGGTCATAATAGCGACAGATGCCAGCCTACTGGGCTGGGGTGCAGTCTGGAACTCCCTGAAAGCACAGGGTCTATGGACTCAGGAGGAGGCTCTCCTCCCGATAAATATTCTAGAACTGAGAGCGATATTCAATGCGCTTCAGACGTGGCCTCAACTGGCTGCGGCCAAATTCATCAGATTTTAGTCGGACAACATCACGACTGTAGCTTATATCAATCATCAAGGAGGAACACGGAAATTCTCTAGCAATGATAGAGGTGTCCAAAATAATCCGATGGGCAGAGACTCACTCTTGCCATCTTTCAGCAATCCATATCCCAGGGGTAGAGAACTGGGAGGTGGATTTCCTAAGACTCAGACTTTTCATCCGGGGGAGTGGGAGCTCCATCCGGAAGTATTTGCCCAACTGATTCAGCTATGGGCACACCAGAATTAGATCTGATGGCGTCTCATCCGAACGCCAAGCTTCCTTGTTACGGATCCAGGTCAAGGGATCCCCCGGTAGTACTGATAGATGCTCTAGTAGTGCCCTGGTCCTTCAACCTGGCCTATGTGTTTCCACCATTTCCTCTCCTTCCTCGTCTGATTGCCAGTGATTTTGATAGCACTTGCGTGGCCACACAGGACTTGGTATGCAGATCTGGTGGACATATCATCCGTTCCACCGTGGACTCTGCCAGTGAGACAGGACCTTCTAATTCAAAGTCCATTCAAGCATCCAAATCTAATTTCTCTGCGGCTGACTGCTTGGAGATTGAACGCCTGATTTTATCAAAGCGTGGTTTTTCTGAGTCGGTCATTGATACCTTGATTCAGGCTAGAAAGCCTGTCACCAGGAAAATCTATCATAAGATATGGCATAAATATCTTAATTGGTATGAATCCAAGGGTTACTCATGGAGTAAGATTAGGATTCCTAGGATATTGTCTTTTCTCCAAGAAGGATTGGAGAAAAGATTATCAGCTAGTTCCTTAAAGGGACAGATATCTGCTTTGTCTATTCTTTTACACAAGCGTCTGGCAGATGTTCCAGACGTTCAGGCGTTTAGTCAGGCTTTAGTTAGAATCAAGCCTGTGTTTAAATCTGTTGCTCCGCCATGTAATTTAAATTTAGTTCTTAAAGTTCTTCAAGGGGTTCCGTTTGAACCTATGCATTCCATAGATATTAAGCTTCTATCTTGGAAAGTTTAGTTTTTTGTAGCTATCTCTGCAGCTCGAAGAGTTTCTGAATTATCTGCTTTACAGTGTGACTCACCTTATCTTGTTTTCCATGCGGATAAGGTGGTTTTGCGTACCAAACCTGGATTCCTTCCTAAGGTCGTTTCTAATAGGAATATCAATCAGGAAATTGTTGTTTCTTCTCTGTGTCCTAATCCTTCTTCCAAGAAGAAACGTCTGTTGCACAACCTTGATGTGGTTCGTGCTTTAAAGTTCTACTTACAAGCAACTAAAGATTTCCGTCAAACATCTTCATTGTTTGTTGTCTATTCTGGAAAGCGGAGAGATCAAAAGGCTACGGCAACCTCTCTTTCTTTTTGCCTGAAAAGCATCATCCGTTTGGCTTATGAGACTGCTGGCCAGCAGCCTCCTGAAATGATTACTGCTCACTCTACTAGAGCAGTGGCTTCCACATGGGCTTTTTAAAAATGAGGCTTCTGTTGAACAGATTTGTAAGGCGGCGACTTGGTCTTCGCTTCATACTTTTTCCAAATTTTACAAATTCAATACTTTTGCTTCTTCAGAGGCTATTTTTGGGAGAAAGGTTCTACAAGCAGTGGTGGCTTCTGTTTAGGTACCTGTCTTGTCCCTCCCTTCATCCGTGTCCTAAAGCTTTGGTATTGGTATCCCACAAGTATTGGATGAATCCGTGGACTCGATACATCTTGCAAGATAAAACAAAATTTATGCTTACCTAATAAATTTCTTTCTCTTGCGATGTATCGAGTCCACGGCCCGCCCTGTCTATTTAAGACAGGTAGTATATTTTATTAAAAAAATTCAGTCACCTCTGCACCCTATAGTTTCTCCTTTTTCTTCCTAACCTTCGGTCGAATGACTGGTGGGTGGAGTTAGGGGAGGAGCTATATAGACAGCTCTGCTGTGGGTGCTCTCTTTGCCACTTCCTGTTGGGAAGGAGAATATCCCACAAGTATTGGATGAATCCGTCGACTCGATACATCTTGGTTTTTATCTTAACTGGACATTTAATAATAGATTCTTTAAAACTGCTCTCTGCTTTCTTCATTAATATTCTAGATTCTGGCCTTTAAAGTTAGCAAAATTGCACAGTAACACACTACATAGCATACACTTATACAGGCAGATACACACACACTACATAGCTTACACCTATACATGCAGATACACACTACATAGTATACACTTATACATGCAGATACACACACTTCATAGCTTACATTTATACATGCAGACACACACACTACATAGCCTACACTTATTCATACAGATACACACACACACTACACAGCTTACACATATACATGCAGATACACACACATACACACTTATAGATACAGATAGACACACACTACATCATATATGGGTATCTGTAACTCATTGTATGAGGTCCTGGGGTTGGCAAGCACATTAGCTGGCAGTCTGAGGCTGCCACTGTTCGTTACCCTGGTGTTGCACTGGTCATCGTATAAAACTGAAGGCATGCTAGTATTATCACCAGGGGTAGACGTCATCACTACCAGAGGTTAGAGGTCACCATTACCTGAGGTCAGAGGGTATACAGCCTTCTTGCTCCTACTTAACCCACACACCATACATTTTCCACAAGGAATCTAACAGGTATATAACCTTGGGAGAGAAAAGCCAGCTGCTTCTGAGTATGGGCCCAATAGAATTAAAAAAAAAAAAAAGTTTTTTTTTGTTTTTTTTTTTAAATGCATGGGGCAATGCAGGACAGATGGCTAGCTACCCGGGACAGCGGGACAGACCCCTAAAATCGGGACTGTCCCGCAAAAATCGGGACAGTTGGGAGGTATGCTATAGTCCTAGACTACAGATGTAAAATAAAAAAAAATTGTTATGCATCAGTAAAGAATATACATAACAAATGTAGTAAAATCGTTTTCCATCTTAGAAATCTTCACTGCTGTAATTCTCCCTGATCGACTACACTAAACTGCTCTACTTACTAAGTTGCTGCTGTTGCAGTCTACACTCTGGTCTCTAGTTATCAAGCCGTCAACCTAAAATACACTGAAATTCCGCAGCGTATTTGTGGCGAGGCTGATTCGCCTTAGTTATCAAAGGCTAGAGACCGGCAAAAGTAGAATTTAGTGACGTAAGCTTCGATCCGCCGGACTCAGTCCGACATAGGTCGATTCTTACGTCACTCCAGATGTTCCGCACACAAGTGCGGCACAATCTGACTACTTTTGCTAGTTATCAAATGACTAGCAGGTACGCTCGGCACTTTTCCGGACTAGCGTACCTGGTTTTCAATCCGCCGCCCTGGAGGCGGCGGATCCCATAGGAATCAATGGGAGTCTGACCCTAGCGAAAGTACAAGTTCGCTGCTGCCAGACATCCCATTGATTCCTATGGGAAACGTCTGCACCTAACACCCTAACATGTACCCCGAGTCTAAACACCTCTAATCTGTCCCCCCTACTTCCGCAACTAAATAAAGTGTTTTCCCCCTAAACCGCCGCTCCCGGAGCCCACCACAAGCTACATTATACATATTAACCCCTAAACCGCCGCTCCCGGAGCCCACTGCAAGCTACATTATACATATTAACCCCTAAACCGCCACTCCCGGAGCCCACCGCAAGCTACTCTATACATATTAACCCCTAAACCGCCGCTCCCGGAGCCCACCGCAAGCTACTCTATACATATTAACCCCTAAACCGCCGCAAACTACATCATACCTAGTAACCGTTATCCTGCCCCCCCTATACCGCCGCCCTCTATAATAAAGTTATTAACCCCTAATCTGCCCCCCCTACACCGTTGCCACCTATAATACATTTATTAACCCCTATCCTGCTCCCCCCTACACCGCCGCCACTGTAATAAAATTATTAACCCCTAAACCTAAGTCTAACACTAAACCTAACACCTCCCTAACTTAAATATTAATTAAATACATCTAAATAATATTTATATTATTAACTAAATGAATCCTATTTAAAACTAAATACTTACCTTTAAAATAAACCCTAATATAGCTACAATATAAATAATAATTATATTGTAGCTATCTTAGGATTTATTTTTATTTTACAGGCATCTTTCAATTTATTTTAACTAGGTACAATAGCTATTAAATAGTTATTAACTATTTAATAGCTTACCTAGCTAAAATAAAGAGAAATTTACCTGTCAAATAAAAACTAACCTAAGTTACAATTACACCTAACACTACACTATACTTTAATAAATTATTCCTATTTAAAACTAAATACTTACCTGTAAAATAAACCCTAAGATAGCTACAATGTAATTAATAATTACATTGTAGCTATTTTAGGATTTATATTTATTTTACAGGTAACTTTGTATTTATTTTAGCTAGTTAGAATAGTTATTAAATAGTTATTAACTATTTAATAACTACCTAGCTAAAAGAAATACAAAATTACCTGTAAAATAAATCCTAACCTAAGTTACAATTAAACCTAACACTACACTATCATTAAATTAATTAAATAAATTAACTACAAATAACTACAATTAAATACAATTACATAAACTAACTAAAGTACAAAAAATAAAAAAGCTAAGTTACAAAAAATAAAAAACATAAGTTACAAACATTTAAAAAATATTACAACAATTTTAAGCTAATTACACCTAATCTAAGCCCCCTAATAAAATAACAAAGCCCCCCAAAATAAAAAAATTCCCTGCCCCCCAAAATAAAAAAATTCCCTACCCTATTCTACATTAAAAAAGTTCAAAGCTCTTTTACCTTACCAGCCCTTAAAAGGGCCTTTTGTGGGGCATGCCCCAAAGAAAACTGCTCTTTTGCCTGTAAAAGAAAAATACAACCCCCCCCCCAACATTAAAACCCACCACCCACATACCCCTAATCTAACCCAAACCCCCCTTAAAATAAATTTGGCTGTTCCGATCAGCCAATAGAATGCGATCTCAATCTGATTGGCTGATTCAATCAGCCAATCAGATTTTTCCTACCTTAATTCCGATTGGCTGATAGAATCCTAACTTCGGTTAGTTTTTATTTTACAGGTAAATGTCTCTTTATTTTAGCTAGGTAAGCTATTAAATAGTTAATAACTATTTAATAGCTATTGTACCTAGTTAAAATAAATTGAAATTTACCTGTAAAATAAAAATAAATCCTAAGATAGCTACAATGTAATTATTATTTATATTGTAGCTATATTAGGGTTTATTTTAAAGGTAAGTATTTAGTTTTAAATAGGATTTATTTAGTTAATAATATAAATATTATTTAGATGTATTTAATTAATATTTAAGTTAGGGGGGTGTTTGCGTTAGTGTTAGACTTAGGTTTAGGGTTTAATAAATTTATTACAGTGGCGGCGGTGTAGGGGGGGGAGCAGGATAGGGGTTAATAAATGTATTATAGGTGGCGACGGTGTAGGGGGGGCATATTAGGGGTTAATAAATTTAATATAGGTTGCGGCAGGGTCCGGGAGCGGCGGTTTAGGGGTTAAACTATTTATTTAGTTGCGGCGAGGTGCGGGATCAGCAGGATAGGGGTTAATAGCTTTATTATAGAGGGCGGCGGTATAGGGGGGGCAGGATAGGATTTACTAGGTATAATGTAGGTTGCGGCGGTGTACGGAGCGGCGGTTTAGGGGTTAATACATTTATAAGAGTTGCGGCGGGGTCTAGTAGCGGCGGTTTAGGGGTTACTAACTTTATTGAGTTGCGGGGGGCTCCGGGGGCGCCGGTATAGGGGGTAGAACAGTGTAGTTAGTGTGAGTGCTTAGTGACAGGCTAGCAATAAAGCTGTGAAAAAGCCGAAGAGCAGCAAGATCGGATGAGTGATAACTATCACAGTCCGCTGCTCATCGCCCCGTACTTGGTGCACTGCTTTTTGACAGATTTATTGATAACTTAGGCGAATTTTTTCAGGTCCGCGGCGGCGAAGGTAGGCAAGCTTAGGCGGGCGTATTGAACCGGCGAAGGCAGGAAAGTTGACACGTTGATCACTACCCCCCTCTATCTTTATGCTGTAATAAGATCCGGAGTGAGTTTTTGCCTAAGTAGATATGATGATAAAATAGGATAGTACTACTTTATCATCATATCTTCTTAGGCAAAAACTCACTCCAGATCTTATTACAGCATAAAGATAGAGAGTGTAGACTGCAACAACAGCAAGTAGAGCAGTTCAGTGTAGCCAATCAGGGAGAATAAGGAAAACTGAAATAGGTTGTAAGTCAGACATACCTTGATTAGCAGTGCCAGTGTTTGTTCCACACACACGCAAGTCTGCAGCCCCTCCTTCCTTAACCACCAGACCGCTTTCTCAGTCTCTCATTGGCTAAGTAATGGCTATGCATTATGGGACTTGTAGTTAGTTCCTAGCCTTGGGAGCTCCCCCTGTTGCCCACCCATAGAAATGGCCCAACTCGCACACTGAAAATTGTGCTATTAGCAAAGGTATAGGCTCTGTTATGGGCGGAGCATCAGGCACATAGAAAAAATGTGCAAAGGGCTATAGCAGGCTATACCTCTCTACCGCACGTGCGGTAGAGAGGTATATAAAAGGATTTTTTTTTTTTTATTAAACTGGACAGTAGACTGGAACCTTTCTTGGCAGAATAAATATAATTTTTCCAATAGGGGGGCTATTAGAGAAATTATATTTATTCAGCCAAAAATTTTCTTTTCTTTTGTTTTCTCTTTTTTTTCCCAGGGGGCTCACGTGCGGTTGTGATCATATGGAGGAGCCTCCACTGCCTGCTTTTCAACAAAAGCTACCAAGAGAATTATGAAAAATTGATAATAGAAGTAAATTAGAAAGTGATTTAAAATCACATGCTCTATCTGAATCATGAGAGAATTAAAATGTGTTTCATATCCCTTTAATTCTAACGCACAATAAGCAGCTTTCACTTTTTTCAAGCCAAAACAATTTAAAGATTATTTTTTTTTTTAAGTGATGTTTCAAGTACATGATAGAAATATTTTTTCTGTCCTAATTTCCCTTGATCTTTTTTCCTTCACTCTATTAGGAGTAAAAAAAAATTCTGCTAAAAGTTTTTTAGTTTTTTTCTTATTTGGAGCGTGTGTCTGCATTCGTGGTATGAATAGGGAAGTGTGACTGATGCTAATTCTATAAACAAGAATGATTCTAGTAAAAGGTATCACTGTTTCTGTGAGCTTCCGTCCATATGTTGCATTCGCACACATTGACAGCTCGCTCCTGCACTGTGGTAGCTTTTACTGCAAGCACTTTTGCTGACTCATGTATATTGCAGAAATGCTTCTAAAAAAAAATGAGCATTTCAAATTTTGCCAATAATATTTCACTAACTATTATGTTTAGAGTAATAAATCGCGGACAAATGAAGAACTATAAAACTATGGTTGCCCCTTGACTAACATTAAAACCATATATTCATGTGACACCTCATTGTAGATAAGAAAATCTCTCAGATTAATTGAGCCTTCTAGATAATCGGATAATTGCAATTAAAGGGACAGTAAAGTCAAAATTAAACTTTCCAATTTACTTCTGTTATCAAATGTGCGTTGTTCCCTTGGTATCTTTTATTGAAGAGTAAAACTAGGGTCATAAGAGTGCAGGAGTGTGCATGTTTCTTTAGTAATCTATGGCAGTAACATTATTTGTAGCTTTAGTACACAATGTTGCAAAACACTGCTGCTATAGAGTACTAAAGACACGTGCACACTCCTGAGCTCTTATGAGCCTACTTAGTTTTACTCTTCAATAAAAGATACCATGAGAATGAAGTACATTTTGCTCTATCCGAATCATGAAAGTTCAATTTCAACTTTACTGTCTTTTTAATTCAAAGATTACGTTTTAATTTTAGAGTGATAAAAGTGTTTCTCTGTATCTCTTTCTAAAGCAAAAAAACAGATCCCTCATTTCAAATAAGGGGTTACATAGCTATCTGGATTTTTACATGGATTAAAATAAATATTCAATGCTTAATCCTCTAGGTCAGTGTTTCTCAACCACGGCCCTCAAGTATCCCCAACAGACCAGGTTTTCATTATAGCTGAACTAGAGCACAGGTGAAATAATCAGCTGATGGGTGAGTAACCATTGTTACAGAGTGGCTGATTACTTCACCTGTGCACTGGTTCAGCTATAATGAAAACCTGGTCTGTTGGGGGTACTTGAGAACTGTGATTGAGAAACACTGCTCTAAGCCTATTATGGACAACATCCTAGCACATGGGGGCAGCAGATCACAATTTTACATAAATGTATGGCTATGAAACACACAAATAAAAATATATTCCATAGATTTAAAGGGGCAGTCAACACCAGAATGTTTGTTTTTTAAACAGATAGATAATCCCTCTATTACCCATTCCACAGTTTTGCATAACCAACATTGTTACTTTTTACCTCTGTAAACTACCAACTAAATTCAGTTCTTTTGACAGACATGTATTTTAGCCAATCAGCGCTGACTCCTAGGTAACTAACTAACGCCCTCTAGTGGTCAAAATACATTCAGATTAAAGGCAGCCTTCAAGGTCTAAGAAAATAGCATATGAGCCTACCTAGGTTTAGCTTTCAACTAAGAATACCAAGAGAACAAAGCAATATTAGTGATAAAAGTAAATTGGAAAGTTGTTTTAAATGACATGCCCTATCTGAATCATGAAAGTTTATTTTGGACTTGACTGTTCTTTAAGCTAATATTAAAAAGTAAAAGAAAAAGAACAGAAGCAGGGCACATCCCCTCTAAGTGTAATATGTACGTTTCAAACAGATTTTATTAAACAATACAATTTCTCACTCACAAGATAGAACCTCAAACATGTGAGGTATGGTTAAAGCACTGGGTTAAGTGTCTCACTATAGTTATAGAGGTTTCCACTCACAGATTCCAGGGACTCCTCAAATCCCGGTACCGTCCCCAAATAAATTCAAATGATCCGTATAATAAAAACAAACAGTTGATTGAAAAACAAAGTTTCGTATAGCTACCTCCACGCTCAATCCTCAAACAGCTGTTTCGAAAGTACAAAGCCGGCTGCTTGTGAGTGCTGGAGCGGATGACGTGATGCGGTGGGCGTGGCCTTACGCGTTTCGTAGGGATTCCCCCTACTTCGTCAGAGGAAACAGCTGTTTGAGGATTGAGCGTGGTGGTAGCTATACGAAACTTTGTTTTTCAATCAACTGTTTGTTTTTATTATACGGATCATTTGAATTTATTTGGGGACGGTACCGGGATTTGAGGAGTCCCTGGAATCTGTGAGTGGAAACCTCTATAACTATAGTGAGACACTTAAACCGGATTTCCAGACCAAGTGGGCTGTATTTGAGAGCTTCAGCTATTTTGCCTTGAGAGACCCATGAGCTGTTCCCCAGTGCTTTAACCATACCTCACATGTTTGAGGTTCTATCTTGTGAGTGAGAAATTGTATTGTTTAATAAAATCTGTTTGAAACGTACATATTACACTTAGAGGGGATGCGCCCCTGCTTCTGTTCTTTTTCTTTTTCTGTAGTTAATCCGGTCTCCAAAACCATGTATCAGTGGTGGTGTCTTAAAATAAAACGTCTACCATAGGAATTTGTATACTACGTCACTTCCGGTGATGTATAGTCAGCTGGTGGACGTTTGTAGTGCTCACTGCACATGCGCTAGAGGCACAAACTCCTTACAACAGCTGAGCTGATGAGAATTCGATCAATTATGTGACGCGCTGTGTTCACTGTCACCGTCCACAAGGGTTCCTTTTCTGGAAACAATAATAGACTCGGTAGAAATGAAAATCTTTCTGACAGAGGTCAGGAAATTAAATCTTTTGAACACTTGTCGAGTTCTTCATGCCATTCCTCAACCCTCCGTAGCTCAGTGCATGGAGGTAATAGGACTCATGGTTGCGGCAATGGATGTGGTTCCCTTTGCTCGAATTCATTTAAGACCACTGCAACTGTGCATGCTCAAACAGTGGAATGGGGATTACGCAGATTTGTCTCCCCAGATACAAATGGACCAGAAAACCAGAGACTCACTCCTCTGGTGGTTGTCTCAGGATCACCTGTCTCAGGGAATGAGTTTCCGCAGACCGGAGTGGATCATTGTCACGACCGACGCCAGCCTCTTGGGCTGGGGTGCGGTCTGGGAGTCCCTGAAAGCTCAGGGTCTATGGTCTCGGGAAGAATCTCTTCTCCCGATAAACATTTTGGAATTGAGAGCGATATTCAATGCGCTCCAGGCATGGCCTCAACTAGCGGAGACCAAATTCATCAGATTTCAGTCGGACAACATGACGACTGTAGCGTACATCAATCATCAGGGAGGAACAAAGAGTTCCCTGGCGATGAGGGAGGTATCCAAGATCATCAAATGGGCAGAGGATCACTCCTGCCATCTATCAGCAATTCACATCCCAGGAGTGGACAACTGGGAAGCGGATTATCTGAGTCGTCAGACTTTCCATCCGGGGGAGTGGGAACTTCACCCGGAGGTTTTTGCCCAGTTAACTCAACTATGGGGCCTTCCAGATCTGGATCTGATGGCATCACGTCAGAACTCCAAAGTTCCACGTTACGGGTCCAGGTCCAGGGATCCCAAGGCGACATTTGTAGATGCCTTAGTGGCGCCTTGGTTGTTCAATCTAGCTAATGTCTTTCCACCGTTTCCTCTTCTCCCCCGGCTAGTAGCCAGGATCAAACAGGAGAAGGCTTTGGTAATTCTGATAGCTCCTGTGTGGCCACGCAGGACTTAGTATGCAGACCTAGTGAATATGTCATTGGTTCCACCATGGGAGCTACCTTTGAGGCAGGACCTTCTAATCCAAGGTCCATTCACACATCCAAACCTAGTTTCTCTGCAACTGACTGCTTGGAGATTGAACGCTTGATTCTCGCTAAGCGTGGGTTTTCGGAATCAGTTATAGATACTCTGATCCAGGCTAGGAAGCCTGTCACCTGAAAAATTTACCATAAGATATGGCGGAAATATCTTTGCTGGTGCGAATCCAAGGGTTACTCATGGAGTAAGATTAGGATTCCAAGGTTACTATCTTTTCTCCAAGAAGGATTGGAGAAAGGTCTGTCAGCTAGTTCCTTAAAAGGACAGATATCTGCTCTGTCTGTTTTGTTACACAAGCGTCTGGCGGCCGTACCAGACGTTCAGGCTTTTGTACAGGCTTTAGTCAGAATCAAGCCTGTCTACAGACCTGTGGCTCCTCCATGGAGTCTACATTTAGTTCTTTCAGTTCTTCAAGGGGTTCCGTTTGAACCTCTACATTCCATAGATATTAAGTTACTGTCTTGGAAAGTTTTGTTTTTGGTAGCTATTTCTTCTGCTAGAAGAGTTTCTGAATTGTCTGCTTTGCAGTGTAATTCACCCTATCTGGTGTTTCATGCAGATAAGGTCGTTTTACGTACCAAACCTGGTTTTCTTCCAAAAGTGGTTTCCAATAAGAATATTAACCAGGAAATAGTTGTTCCTTCTCTGTGTCCTAATCCAGTTTCTAACAAGGAACGTCTGTTACACAACCTTGATGTGGTTCGTGCTTTGAAGTTTTATTTAAAAGCAACTAAAGACTTCAGACCAACATCGTCCTTGTTTGTCGTCTATTCTGGCAAGAGGAGAGGTCAAAAAGCGACTGCGACCTCTCTGTCTTTCTGGCTGAAAAGTATAATCCGATTGGCTTATGAGACTGCTGGAAGGCAGCCTCCTGAACGAATTACAGCTCACTCTACTAGAGCTGTGGCTTCCACATGGGCTTTCAAGAATGAGGCTTCTGTTGAACAGATCTGTAAGGCAGTGACTTGGTCTTCACTGCATACATTTACCAAATTTTACAAATTCGATACTTTTGCTTCTTCGGAGGCTATTTTTGGGAGAAAGGTTTTGCAAGCAGTGGTGCCTTCCGTTTAGGTTACCTGACTTGTTCCCTCCCTTCATCCGTGTCCTAAAGCTTTGGTATTGGTTCCCACAAGTAAGGATGAAGCCGTGGACCGGATACACCAATGTAGGAGAAAACAGAATTTATGTTTACCTGATAAATTTCTTTCTCTTACGGTGTATCCGGTCCACGGCCCACCCTGGCATTTTGGTCAGGTTTAAATTTATTTTTGAAAACTACAGTCACCACTGCACCCTATGGTTCTCCTTTTTCTCCTAACCGTCGGTCGAATGACTGGGGGGGGGGCGGAGCCTGAGGGGAGCTATATGGACAGCTTTGCTGTGTGCTCTCTTTGCCACTTCCTGTAGGGATTGAGAATATCCCACAAGTAAGGATGAAGCCGTGGACCGGATACACCGTAGGAGAAAGAAATTTATCAGGTAAACATAAATTCTGTTTTTAAAATAATTTTTGATTTTTTTGTCTCGTGTAACAATTAACCAGAGCTCTGAAGTCGTGCTAATCAGATGCGGGTTAAATTCAATTGTGTTCAAGTGAACACGTTTTCTTTCAATTAGCACGCCACTCGTAATCTAGCCCCTAAAGGGGTAATTGTATGTCATAAACACAATTTTAAAGCAAGATAACCAATTAAGGTGCCTTATTGGGGAACAGAATAAAAAGAGGTGAAAAGAAAAGGAGACTGTTTTCTTTCTCCTCTCTTTCTCCTCTCTATCTCCTCTCTCTCTTCTCTCCTCTCTCTCCCCTCTCTCTCTCCTCTCTCTCCTCATCTCCTCTCTCTCGTCTCCCTCTCCTCTCTGCCCTCATCTCCTCTCTTCCCTCTCTCCTCATATCCTCTCTTTCCCCTATCTCTCCTCTCTCTCACCTCTCTCTTCATCTCCCCTCTCCCTCTATCTTCTCTCCCTTTATCTCCTCTCTCCTTTCTCTCGCCTCTCTCTTTGGGGTCAATTTATCAAGCCCCGTACGGAGCTTGATGCCCCGTGTTTCCGGCGAGCCTTCAGGCTCGCTGTAAACAGAAGTTATGAAGCAGGCTCCATAACCTGTCCGTCTGCTCTGAGGCGGCGGGCAGAAATCAACCCGATCGAATACGATCGGGTTGATTGACACCCCATGCTAGTGGCCGATTGGCCGCAAATCTGCAGGGGACGGCATTGCACCAGCAGTTCACAAGAACCGCTGGTGCAATGATAAATGCCGACAGCGTATGCTGTCGACATTTATCGATGTGCAGCGGACATGATCCGCTATATCGGATCATGCCCACTCACACTTACATAAATTGACCCAGAAATCTCCTCTCTCTCCCCTTTCTCCTCACTCTCCCCTCTCTCCCCTCTCCTCTCTCTCTTATTAGATGTATCGACGTGTTTTAGGGCCTAAAGCAAGCCACAACTCCAAAATCCTGTGATAAAGCTCTAGTTGGACCCTACCACATACTTTTCCATATCTCTTATATATTTTATAGTATTGATAACTCCGCTGCTCGGAGCTGGTTTTACGTGCTTGTGCACGATTTCCCCATAGACATCAATGGGGAGAGCCGGCTAAAAAATAGCCTAACACCTGCAATAATGGAGCGTAAAACTCCGTAACGCAGCCCCATTGATTCCTATGGGGAAACAAAATTTATGTTTACGCCTAACACACTAACATAAACCCCTAATCTGCCGCCCCCGACATCGCCGCCACCTACAGTACACTTATTAACCCCTAATCTGCTGTCCCTAACATCGCCGCCACCTACCTAGACTTATTAACCCCTAATCTGCCGCCCCAATGTCGTCGCTACCTACATTACACTTATTAACCCCTAATATTCCGCCCCCAATGTCGCTGCCACTATACTAAATTTTTTAACCCCTAAGTCTAACCCTAACACCCACTAACTTGAACATAACATTACAATTAATACCTAAATAATTTCTATTTAAAACTAAATAAATACTTACCTGTAAAATAATCCCTAACATAGCTACAATATAACTAATAATTACATTGTATCTACCTTAGGTTTTATTTTTATTTCACAGGCAAGTTTGTATTTATTTTAACTAGGAAGACTAGTTAGTAAATAGTTATTAACTATTTACTAACTACCTAGCTAAAATAAATACAAATTTACCTGTAAAATAAAACCTAACCTGTCTTACACTAACACGTAACTTAACACTACAATTAAATAAATTACATTAATTGAATACAATTAACTAAATAAAAAAACACACTAAATTACACAAAATAAAAAATAAATTATCAAATATTTAATAGCCCTATCAAAATAAAAAAGCCCCCCCAAAAAATAAAAAAAACCCTAGCCTACAATAAACTACCAATGGCCCTTAAAAGGGCCTTTTGCGGGGCATTGCCCCCAAAGAAATCAGCTCTTTTACCTGTAAAAAAAAAATACAAACAACCCCCCAACAGTAAAACCCACCACCCCCACAAACAATCCCCCCCCCAAATAAAACCCTATTTAAAAAACCTATGCTCCCCATTGCCCTGAAAAGGGCATTTGGATGGGCATTGCCCTTAAAAGGGCATTTAGCTCTTTTTCAGCCCAAACCCTAATCTAAAAATAAAACCCCCCCAATAAACCCTTAAAAAAAACTAAAACTAACCCCTGAAGATCCACTTACAGTTTTTGAATACCGGGCATCCATCCTCAATGAAGCAGGGAGAAGTCTTCATCCAAGCGGCAAGAAGTCCTCAATAAAGCCGGGAGAAGTCTTCATCCAAGCGTTTTTTTAGATAGGATTTTATTTGGGGGGTTTGGTTGTGTGGGTGGTGTTTTTTACTGTTGGGGGGTTGATTGTATTTTTTTTTACAGTTAAAAGAGCTGATTTCTTTCGGGCAATGCCCCGCAAAAGGCCCTTTTAAGGGCTATTGGCAGTTTAGTTTAGGCTAGTGGGTTTTTTATTTTGGGGGGCTTTTTATTTTGATAGGGCTATTAGATGAGGTGTAATTAGTTTAAATATTTGATCATTTCTTTTTTATTTTGTGTAATTTAGTGTTTGTTTGTTTTTTGTAATTTAGTTAATTGTATTTAATTAATGCAATTTATTTAATTGTAGTGTAAGGTTAGGTGTTAGTGTAAGACAGGTTAGGTATTTTTACAGGTACATTTGTATTTATTTTAGCTAGGTAGTTAGTAAATAGTTAATAACTATTTACTAACTAGTCTACCTAGTTAAAATAAAAACAAACTTGCCTGTGACATAAAAATAAAACCTAAGATAGCTACAATGTAACTATTAGTTATATTGTAGCTAGCTTAGGGTTTATTTTACAGGTAAGTATTTAGTTTTAAATAGGAATTATTTAGTGAATGATAGTAATTTTTATTTAGATTTATTTGAATTATATTAAAGTTAGGGGTGTTAGGGTTAGACTTAGGGTTAGGTTTAGGGGTTTATAACTTTAGTATAGTGGCGGCAATTTTGGGATGCAGCAGATAAGGGGTTAATAACAGTAATGTAGGTTGCGGCGATGTTAGGGACAGCAGATTAGGGGTTAATAATATTTAACTAGTGTTTGCGATGTCGGGAGCGGCAGATTAGAGGTTAATAATTTTATTTTAGTGTTTGTAATGCGTGAGGGCCTCGGTTTAGGGGTTAATAGGTAGTTTATGGGTGTTAGTGTACTTTGTAACACTTTAGTTATGAGTTTTATGCTACAGCTTTGTAGCGTAAAACCCATAACTACTGACTTTCAGTTTACGGTATGGATCTTGTAGTTATGGGCTGTACTGCTCACTTTTTGGCCGGACAGGCAAACTCTTAATAACGGGGCTATGGAAGTCCCAAAGCTGCGGTAGTTACTTGCGTGACTGCCAAAAAAGTGTGCGGTACAGCTATACCTGCAAGACTTGTAATAGCATCAGTATTGAAAAAGCGGCGTTATGAGGCTTTTTCACTCATAACGCAAAACTCGTAATCTAGCCGAAAGTTATTTATTTTTCCACTCCTCCTGTATCATGTGAAAGCCATCAGCCAATCACAAATGCATATATGTATATTCTGTGAATTCTTGCACATTCTCAGCATAAGCTTGTGACTCAAAAAGTGTAAATATCAAAAGACTGTGCACATTTTGTTAAAGGAACACTCAAGTCAAAATTAAACTTTCATGATTCAGATAGAGCAGCAATTTTAAATAACTTTCCAATTTACTTCGTTTTTTTGTATTTTTTAATGTTAAGATTTTTTATTTTTATGTAATTAGCGTTAACTTATGGGGTGTTAGGTTAGGGGTCTTAGTGATTAGATTAGTTCTTAGCATTGTGGGGGGATGGCGGATTAGGGTACATTAGTTTACTTTGGTATATTGCGTTGTGGGGGGATGGTGGTTTAGGGGTTAATAGTTTAATTAGGTTTATTGCATTGTGGGGGGGGGGTGGCAGATTAGTGGTTAATAACTTTCAGCTAGATTACGAGTTTGGCGTTATGAGTGAAAATGCATCTTTATGCTTCATAACGATGCTTTTTCAACTTTCAACTTTTTCAACTTTGTTTCATTTTTAAATCAGGCTCAGATAGATTACGAGTTTTGCGTTATGAATGAAAAAGCATCTTTATGCTTCATAACGATGCTTTTTCCCTAACACCAGTATTACAAGTCTTGTCAGAATATCTGTACCGCACACTTTTTTGACCGTCACGCAACGTCAGTACCGCACTTTAAGAAAAGGCCTTTATCAATGGGACTTCCATAGCGCCGGTATTACGAGTTTTGCTGTGAGGCCAAAAAGTGAGCGGTACAGCCTAAATGACAAGATCTGTACCACCTACAAAGCTATAGCATAAAACTCATAACTAAACTGTCACAAAGTACACTAACACCCATAAACTACTTATTAACCCCTAAACCGAGACCCTCCCGCATCACAAATACTATCTGCCGCTCCGGACATCACCGCCATTTCAAAAATGTATTAACCCCTATTCCGCCGCTTCCCGACATCATCGCCACTATAATAAACCTATTAACCTCTAAACCACCGCCTTCCCGCTTCACAAACACTATTTAATTATTAATAACCCCTAATCTGCCGTCCGCCCACACCGTCGCTATAATAAACCTATTAACTCCTAAACCTGACCCTAATGTAACCCTAACACCCCCTAACTTTAACATAATTAAAATACAGCTAAATTAAACTTACAATTATTAACTAAATAATACCTATTTTAAACTAAATACAAACTTACCTGTAAAATAAAACCTAAGCTAGCTACAATATACCTAATAGTTATATTGCATTTAGCTTAGGTTTTATTTTTATTTCACATGTAAGTTTGTATTTATTTTAACTAGGTAGACTAGTTAGTAAATAGTTATTAACTATTTAATAACTACCTAGCTAAAATAAATACAAATTTACCTGTAAAATAAAACCTAACCTGCCTTACAATAAAACCTAACATTACAATAAAATACATTAAATGAATACAATACATTTATCTAAATTACCAAAAAAATAAACACTAAATTACACAAAATAAAAAAACTAAATTATCAAAAATAAAAAAGAATTATTCCTAATCTAATAGCCCTATCAAAATAAAAAAGCCACCCCAAATAAAAAGAAACCTAGCCTACACTAAACTGACAATGGCCCTTAAAAGGGCCTTTTGCGGGGCATTGCCCCAAAGAAATCAGCTCTTTTACCTATAAAAAAATACAAACACCCCCAACAGTAAAACCCACCACCCACACAACCAAACCCCCCAAATAAAAACCTATCTAAATAAACCTAAGCTCCCCATTGCCCTGCTTAAAAGGGCATTTAGCTCTTTTACTGCCCAAACCGTAAGCTAAAATTAAATCCCACCCAATAAACCCTTAAAAAAACCTAACACTAACCCCTGACGATCCACTTACAGTTTACGAAGACCAGACATCCATCCTCATCCAGGCGGCAGAAGTCTTCATCCAAGCGGCCAGAAGTCCTCCTAAAAGCCGGCAGAAGTCTTCATCCAAGCGGGCAGAAGTCTTCATCCAGACGGCATCTTCTATCTTCATCCATCCGGCGCGGAGCGGGTCCATCTTCAAGACATCCGGCACGGAGCATCCTCTTCTTCCAATGGTCAACGAAGAATGAAGTTTCTCTTTAAGGTACTTCATCCAAGATGGCGCCCCTTACATTCCCATTGGCTGATAAAACTCTATCAGCCAATAGGAATTAAAGGGTAAAAAATCCTATTGGCTGTTGCAATCAGCCAATAGGATTGAGCTTTCATCCTATTGGCTGATCCAATCAGCCAATAGAATGTGAGATCAGTCCTATTGGCTGATTGCAACAGCCAATAGGATTTTTGACTCTATAATTCCTATTGGCTGATAGAATTCTATCAGCCAATCGGACTGTAAGGGACACCATCTTGGATGACGTACCTTAAAGGAAAACTTCATTCTTCGTTGACCATTATATTTAAGTTAGGGGGTGTTAGGGTTAGGGTTACATTAGGGTTATGGTTAGGTTTAGGGGTTAATAGGTTTATTATAGGGGCGGTTTGGGCGGACGGCAGATTAGGGGTTAATAACTGTAATGTAAGTGGCGGCGATGTTAGGGGTGGCAGATTAGTGGTTAATAGTTTTATGTAGGTGGCGGCGATGTTAGGGGCGGCAGATTAGGGGTATTTAGACGTGGGGTTTATGTTAGGGTGTTAGTTTTAAAGGTAACATTTTATTTCCCCATAGACATCAATGGGGCTGCGTTACAGAGCTTTTGTTTCCGCGATCGCAAGTGTTAGGCTTTTTTTTTGCCGGCTCTCCCTATTGATGTCCATGGGGAAATTGTGCACGAGCACGTCAAAGCAGCACTTGTATTTGGGTGAGGTATGGAGCTCAACGCAACCATATCGCCTGCACAAGCCAGGTTTTTTAAAACCTGTAATACCAGCGCTATGAAAGGTGAGCGATGAAAATAACCTTAAAGCAATTAGCGAGCAGCCATAACGCAAAACTCGTAATCTTTCTGTTTATTGGTTACTTTGTGATGTGGGGGTTTGCGGATTAGAGGTTAATAGATTTTATTAGTTATTGCGGTGGGGGGATGGCAGTTGACAGGTAGATATTGCGCATGCGTTAGGTGTTAGTTAATACTATCAGGGAGTTATGGTGCAAACATATTCAGAGCAAGGCTTGCTGTGCCGGCCTATGCATGGTGAGGTGAAACTGGAGTAAAATTTCTCCATTTTCGCCTGCGTAAGTCCTTACGCTGAATATGTGATACCGAATTGCGACGCTGGTTCTATGTTAGTCTATGGGAGTAAAAACTGCGGGCGACGGGTGAGATATACACGCCACATTTATATGCGGCACCGTATATGTAATCATTCACTTCAACTAAAAACTGGCGTCGCCGACTTTTGTGGGCGACGCCGCATATGTAATTTTGCCCTTGAAGTTCAGACTAAGTGGTAGATTTAACAATGGTCGAGCGGACATGATTCGCTGTAGCAAATCATGTCTGCTCAACCTCGCTAAATGCCAACAGCATACGCTGTTGGCATTTAACATTGCATAAGCAATTCTGGTGAAATGCTTGTGCAACGCCAACCCCTGCTCACTCGCGGCCAATCGGCCACTAGCAGGGGCCGTCAATCATCCCGATCTGATGATTTCAGTCCGCCACCTAAAAGGTGGCAGAAATGTTAAGTAGCAGCGGTCTTACAACTGCTTAATAAATGGACCCCTGAGTGCTATTGCACTGTCTTTTTATCATGCCTTTGTTGATTATGCAATTCTACTGTGTTTACTGGTCCTTTAATGGAAGTAAAATTGAAAGTTGTTTAAAATTGCATGCTCTATCTCAATGATGAAATTTTAATTTCTTTCTAATGACACGATGAGTCCACGGATCATCTAATTACTATTGGGATATATCACTCCTGCCCAGCAGGAGTCGGCAAAGAGCACCACATCAAAGCTGTTAAATATCACCTCCCTTCCCTCCCACCCCAGTCATTCTCTTTGCCTATGTTAGAGCAAGGAAGCGTTAAATTTAGGTGTTAGAAAAGATTATTCGAACAAGATTTGATTCTTTTTTAAGTAGTACAAGAATGTGCTGCTTTGTACTGGGGTGTAGCCGTAGTCCATATCAGTCTCTTTAGTAGAGCAGTGGTGGCTTTAGAGCAATGGGAGTTTGTGGGACATAATTCTCACTGCGCTTCCCTTGTAATTCATGCTGCCCTAACTCTGAAAGCCTGAGTAAGATTGCTCAGTCTTTATCTCTTTCTCCAACCTGGTGAGCTGCCTTGCTGTCTGGCAGATCTATGATGTAAGTGCTGACTTTATTTTTCTGGGTCTGGGAAAACAAGAGGAACTCAGAAAAAGTTGGAGCACTTTATTTACATGGGACACATAAATCCTCCTAGGGATAAAAGGAGGGGACTTATGAAGGCAGCATTTTAAGCAGGCACTGGGGCTGAGGAGGTGTTTTAGGCTCAATTTTTTTGGTGGTTTTTCTGCTCCCGGAGGCTTAACTTTACTAATAAGATGTTGACCTAGAGATTACTTTTTTGAGACGCCCACAATGGGTGGAGCTATGTGAGGCAGCAATTTGTTTTGCGCGCTGCTTTTTCATCACTTCCTGTGATCAGGAGGAATGAGAGAGTAATTTCAGTCAAGAATCTGCATGTTTGACTAGAGGCATGCGTTTCTAGGACCGGACAGCGGTTCATTATTATCTACAGCCGAGTTCTGGATCGTTTTGCTGAGGGGATTGGTAGCCGGTGTCAGTAGGGCAGGTAGGCACCTCAGCAAAGTTAAGCTGAGGTGTAGAGGTGTTCTGCAGTATTTGCGTAGCTATTTAGTCATAGAAAAGTAAAAAAGTTACGTTTCAATTTTAAAGAGACAGTAACATTTTTTCTGTTTTAATTTTTATTAAAAATGTAAGTTTTAATTTGATAATTTGATCCATTGTGAGTCAGAATGGACCAAGAGGCCCTGCAAAATGTCACTTGTTCTTTATGTTTTGATGCCAATGTGGAACCACCAATCCCTTTCTGTTCCTCATGTATTGAGAGAACTTTAAATTATAGGGATAGACTTTTTTCTGAGCCAACATTTTCTAAGGCGGATGCTGTTTAGGAGTCTAATGACAATGTTCAATATATGCCACAGCTTTCTCCTCAAGCATCCCAACTTTTACCACCCACACATGCAGTTCCCTGTGCTTCCTCTCTAACTCCCCCTGGAGTTACGTTGCAAGACATCGCTTCCCTTATGTCCTCAGGGCCGGATTTACCATTAGGCAGAGTAGGCATTAACCTACAGGCGCCTTCCATAGAGGGGCGCCTTTCTCTCTGTTTCATATGCCTTTTCAGCACACCTCTGCGGCTCCGCCCGCACTCACTCACCATAGTAAATAATAACTTTGCCCTAAACAAAGATGGCCGCCACCCTGGCCAGTCCGTTTCTCCAGTGAATGGGGAAAGAGTGGCCTGAGAGTAAGTGTGTAGGGGTTGGTTCTTTTATGGGGAGTGACAGTGAGTGACTGTGCGCTATTACAGAGCGTTTTGAGTGCACGGTGGGCATGTATCAGCTGCAGCAGCTGTCAAAATCAAAATGACAGATTGTACAGTCAGGGGGCAGTCTTTCATATAAAATATCATAGGTATGAATATTATTGCTAAAATGCAAAATGCCAGGGCTGTTGCACAGGATAAACACACTTAAAAAAAAATACTGTTCTGACTGGAATATCATCATTCTTGGCAAGCACTGTCTCGATTGTTTTGTTATAGATCATGGACTGCCTTTTAAGTTGTCAAAATTAGCAGCTGCTGTAAAAAAAAAATCATACTTCTATAAAGTTTAAGGCTGTATCTATAGGTTTATACACGTGAACTGGGAGCACATGGCGGGGGGGGGGCGCTTTAAATTTTGGTGCCTACAGACACCTGGGCTGTAAATCCGGCCCTGTATGTCCTCTGCAGTTTCTGATGCGTTGTCTGCTTTTCCTATGCTGCAGGGAAAGCGCAAGAGGAAAAAGAAACATTCAATAAGCGAGGTTACTGACACAGTTGTTGCTATTTCGAATGCCCCCTCCCAGAAGCCTGAGTAGGAGGATTCTTCGGTAGCATCTGATGGTGAAATCTCAGATTCTGACAGTGTAATTCCTCCTGCTGATACTGAAGTTGTATCTTTCAGGTTTAATCTAGAACACCAAAGTCTGTTACTCAAGGAGCTTTTAGCTACATTGGACGACAGTGACACCACGGTCGTAGTTAATCCTAAGAAATCCAGTAAGCTAAACAAATATTTTGATGTACCTTCCATGGTGGAGGTTTTTCCTGTACCAGATCGAGCTACTGAGATCATTGCTAAGAAATGGGAGAGACCGGGTATCCCTTTTTCTTCATCCCCTATATTTAAAAAGATGTTTCCCATAGAGGACTCTATCAAGGAGTATTGGCAGACAGTACCCAAGGTGGAAGGGGCAATTTCCACTCTGGCTAAGAGAACCACTATTCCCATAGAGGATAGTTGTACCTTTAAGAATCCTATGGACAAAAAAATAGAGGGGTTACTCAAGAAGATATATGTACACCAGGGTTTACAATGGCAACCTGCAGTGTGCATTGCTACCGTCACTAGGGCGGAGGCATACTGGTTTGATGCGTTGATTCTATTAGGACAGACACTCCCCTTGAAGAGATCCAGGATAGGATAAAGGCTCTTAAGTTGGCCAATTTCTTTATTATGGATGCTTTCCTACAGGTTGTTAAGCTGGGAGCAAAGATTTCAGGGTTTGTTGTGCTAGCCCACAGAACTTTATGGTTAAAATCTTGGTCTGCGGATGTGTCATCTAAGTCTAAACTTTTGTCGATTTCTTACAAGGGAAAGACCTTGTTTGGACCGGGTTTGACGGAGATAATTTCGGACATTACGGGAGGAAAGGGTAATTTTCTCCCTCAGGATAAGAGAAATAAACAAAAGGGACGTCAGAGTAATTTTCGTTCTTTTCGAAATTTCAAGGGTAATCCTTCCACTTCCTCTTCCAAGCAGGAGCAGTCCAAACCTTCCTGGAGACCCAATCAGTCTTGGAAAAAGGGAAAACAATCCAAAAAGCCTGTTATTGAATAAAAAACAGCATGAAGGGTCTGCCCCCAATCCGGGGCCGGATCTTGTAGGGAGCAGACTTTCCTTCTTCACTCAGACTTGGGTTCAAGATGTTCAGGAACCTTGGGCTGTGGACATCGTGTCCCAGGGATACAAACAAGAGTTTAAGAATTTTCCTCCCAGGGGAAAGTTTCTGCTTTCAAGATTATCTGCAGACCAGACAAAAAGAGAGGTGTTCTTACACTGTGTACGGGACCTCTCCGACCTGGGAGGGATAGTTCCTATTCCGATGCAGGATCGGGGTCTGGGGTTGTATTCCAATCTGTTCGTGGTTCCCAAAAAGGAGGGAACCTTCAGACCTATTTTAGATCTCAAGAGTCTAAACAAATTCCTCAGAGTGCCGTCCTATTCGTTCCATTCTTCCTTTGATCCAAGAGGGTCAATTTATGACATCCATGGATTTAAAGGACACGTACCTGCATGTTCCCATCCACAGGGACCATCACAAGTTTCTAAGGTTTGCATTTCTAGACAAACACTTCCAGTTTGTGGCTCTTCCATTCTTGCCACGGCTCCCAGAATTTTCTTGAAGGTTCTGGGATCCCTGTTGGCGGTACTCCGATTGTGGGGCATTGCAGTGGCGCCTTATTTGGACGACATCTTTGTCCAGGCACCATCCTTCCAACAAGCAAGATCCCACATGGAAATGTTGTTATCCTTCCTGCGATCTCATGGATGGAAGGTAAATTTGGAAAAAAGTTCCTTAGTTCCAAATATGAGAGTAATCTTTTCAGGAACCATAAAGATTCCTTTTCAATGAAGATTTTTCTGACAGAAGTCAGGAAATCAAAGATTTTCGATTCTTGGCTAGCGCTTCAGTCCTCTCCTCGGCCATCAGTGGCTCAGGGCATGGAGGTAATCTGGCTGATGGTAGCGGCTATGGACATCATCCCATTCGCCCGTTTCCACCTCAGACCTCTGGCGTTAGACATGCTCAGTCAGTGGAATGGAGATTATGCGGATTGTCTCAGTGAATACAGCTGGAAGAGGAGGCAAGGGATTCTCTTCTTTGGTGGTTGTCTCAGGATCATCTCTCCCAGGAAACCTGCTTTCGCAGACCCTCTTCGGTGATTGTGACAACAGGCGCCAGCCTTCTGGAATGGGGAGCAGTCTGGGGCTCTCTAAAGGCTCAGGGAACTTGGACTCAGTTGGAGTCTGTTCTGTCCATAAACATTCTGGAGCTGAGAGCAATCTTCAATGCTCTTCTGGCCTGGCCCAAGTTAGCCTCGGCCAGGTTCATCAGGTTCCAGTCGGACAACATTACTTCAGTGGCTTACATCAACCATCAGGGAGGAACGTGGCGTTCCTTAGCCATGACAGAAGTAGCAAAGATAATTTGGTGGGTGGAGACCCACAATTGCTTTGTGTCGGCGATCCACATCCCAGGGGTCAACAACTGGGAGGCAGACTTCCTGAGCAGGCAGACCTTTCACCTGGGGGAGTGTTTTCCAGCCTGATTCTCAAATGGGTTCAGCCAGAATTGGATCTCATGGCATCTCGGCAGAATGCCAAGCTTCTGAGGTACTGGTCGAGGTCAAGGAACCCTCAGGCTGTACTGATAGACGCCCTTGGAATTTCAGTCTTGCATACCTATTTCCCCCATTCTCTTTTCTACCTCGGGTCAAGCAGGAGAGGGCGTGGTGATCCTCATTGCTCCGGCATGGCCTCACAGGATTTGGTATGCAGATCTGGTGGACATGTCATCTCTTCCACCTTGGAGACTTCCGTTGAGGAAGGACCTTCTACTTCAAGGGCCCTTCCTTCATCCAAATCTAGTTTCTCTGAAGCTGACTGCGTGGAGATTGAACGCTTAATTTTATCCAAGTGGGGATTTTTGGAATCGGTCATAGTGACCATGATTCAGGCTCGTAAACCTGTGACTCTTGGAGTAGAGCTAGGATTCCTAGAATTCTGTCCTTTCTATAAGAAGGTTTGGAGAAGGGATTATCGGCAAGTTCCCTAAAGGGTCAAATATCTGCCTTGTCTATTTTGTTACATAAACATCTGGCAGATGTACCAGACATGCAATCGTTTTGTCAGACCTTGGTCGGGATCAGTCCTGTGTTCAAACCAGTTACTCCTCCTTGGAGTCTTAATTTAGTTCTTAAAGTTCTTCAAGGGGCTCCGTTTGAGCCTATGCATTCCTTAGATATTAAGTTGTTATCTTGGAAAGTTTTGTTTTTTGTTGCTATTTCCTTTGCTCGTAGAGTGTCAGAGCTCTCGGCTTTACAGTATGAGTTTCCTTACCTTATTTTTCATTCGGATAAGGTAGTTTTACATACCAAATTAGGGTTTCTCCCTAACGTAGTTTCTGACCATAACATTAATCAGGAGATTATTGTTCCTTCTTTGTGCCCTAATCCTTCTTCTCTGGAAAACATAAGGGACAGAAAGCTACGGCTACTTCTCTTTCTTTGTGGCTGAAGAATATCATACGCTTTGCCTATGAAACTGCTGGACAGCAGCCTCCGGAGAGAGTTATGTCTCATTCTACGAGGGCTGTTTCTTCCTCCTGGGCATTCAAAAATGAAGCTTCTGGGGAACAGATTTGCAAGGCTGCAACTTGATCCTCTCTTCACTTTTTTTCAAAATTCTATAAATTTGACACTTTTGCCTCTGATGAGGCCGCTTTTGGGAGAAAGGTTCTTCAAGCAGTGGTGCCTTCCATTTAGATTCCCTGTCTTGTCCCTCCCTTATCATCTGTGTACTCTAACTTGGGTATTGATTCCCAATAGTAATTAGATGATCCGTGGACTCATTGTGTCATTAGAGAGAAAACAAAATTTATGCTTACCTGATAAATGTATTTATTTCTTGACACGATGAGTCCATGGCCCGCCCTGTTATTTAGACAGGTTGTTAGTATGTTATAAACTTCAGACACCTCTGGACCTTGTTACTTCCTTTCTCTCCTTTACTTTGGTCGAATGACGGGGGTGGGAGGGAAGAGAGGTGATATTTAACAGCTTTGCTGTGGTGCTCTTTGCCTCCTCTTGCTGGGCAGGAGTGATATATCCCAATAGTAATTAGATGATCCGTGGAATCATTGTGTCAAGAAATAAATAAATGTATCAAGTAAGCATAAATTTTGTTTTTGACTTGAGTGTCCCTTTTTAAAAAGTTGAATAATTCAATTCAATGAGGCATATTTAACAAATGTCTGTCGGACCTGATCCGACAGTGCGGATCAGGTCCGACAGACATCGCTGAATGCGGAGAGCAATACGCTCTCCGTATTCAGCATTGCACCAGCAGCTCACAAGAGCTGCTGGTGCAACGCCGCCCCCTGCAGACTCGCAGCCAATCGGTCGCCAGCAGAGGGGTGTCAATCAACCCAATCGTACTCGATCGGGTTGATTTCCGGCGATTCCTGTCCACCTCATCAGAGCAGGCGGACAGGTTATGGAACAGCGGTCTTTAGACCGCTGCTTCATAACTGGTGTTTCAGGTGAGCCTGCAGGCTCGCCTGAAATACGGGGCCTCAAGCTCCATTCGGAGCTTGATAGATAGGCCCCATTGTGTTTAATACTTTAAAACCAACATTGTTTTTCTCTGAATCTCAATGGAAAAAAATAAAAGAGAATTATCTATTGTTGTACCTGTCATCATTATGACTTTTGATGTGATTGCTGAACACAAACCAAATGGTGTCAAGTGATTTTATTTTAAATCCTTTTCTAAGATTAAAGGAGAGTTATATATAAAGTGTGTATATACAGTATCTAACAAAAGTGAGTACACCCCTGACATTTTTGCAAATATTTTATTATATCTTTTCATGTGACAACACTGAAGAAATTACACTTTGCTACAATGTAAAGTAGTGAGTGTACAGCCTGTATAACAGTGTAAATTTGCTGTCCCCTCAAAATAACTCAATACATAGCCATTAATGTCTAAACCGTTGGCAACAAAAGTGAGTACAACCCTAAGTGGAAATGTCCAAATTGGGCCCAAATTGCCAATATTTTCTGTGACCACCATTATTTTCCAGCACTGCCTTATCCCTCTTGGGCATGGAGTTCACCAGAGCTTCACAGGTTGCCACTGGAGTCCTCTTCCACTCCTCCATGAGACCTTGTGCTCCCCCACCTTCCATTTGAGGATGTGCCACAGATGTTCAATAGGGTTTATTTCTGGAGACATGCTTGGCCAGTCCATCACATTTACTCTCAGCTTCTTTAGCAAGGCAGTGGTCGTCTTGGAGGTATGTTTGGGGTCTTTATCATTTTGGAATACTGCCCTGCGGCCCAGACTCCGAAGGGAGGGGATCATGCTCTGCTTCAGTATGTCACAGTACATGTTGGCAATCATGGTTCCCTCAATGAACTGTAGCTCCCCAGTGCCAGGAGCACTCATGCAGGCCCAGACCATGACACTCCCACCACCATACTTGGCTGTAAGCAAGACACATTTGTCTTTGTACTCCTCATCTGGTTGCCGCCACACACGCTTGACACCATCTGAACCAAATAAGTTTATCTTGGTAATTCATGTCCTTAGTCTGCTGGTCTTCAGCAAACTTTGCAGGCTTTCTTGTGCATCATCTTTAGAAGAGGCTTCCTTCTGGGACAACAGCTATGCAGACCAATTTGATGCAGTGTGCGTCGTATGGTCTGAACACTGAAAGGCTGACCCTCCACCCCTTCAACCTCTGCAGCAATGCTGGCGGTACTGATACATCTATTTCCCAAAGACAACCTCTGGATATGAAGCTGAGCATGTGCACTCAACTTCTTTGGTCGACCATGTTGAGACCTGTTACGAGTGGAACCTGTCCTGTGTAACCGCTGTATGGTCTTGACCACCGTGCTGCAGCTCAGTTTCAGGGTCTTGGCAAACTTCATATAGCCTAGGCCATCTTTATGTAGAGCAACAATTCTTTTTTTCCGATTCTCATAGAATTCTTTGCCATGAGGTGCCATGTTGTACTTCCAGTGACCAGTATGAGAGAGTGTGAGAGCAATAACACCAAATTTAACACACCTGCTCCCCATTCACACCTGAGACCTTGTAACACTAACAAATCACATGGCACCAGGGAGGGAAAATGACTAATTGGGCCCAATTTGGACTTTTCCACTTAGGGGTGTACTCACTTTTGTTGCCAACGATTTGGACATTAATGGCTGTGTGTTGAGTTATTTTGAGGGGATAGCAAATTTACACTGTTATACAAGCTGTACACTCACGTCTTTACATTGTAGAAAAGTGTAATTTCTTTAGTGTTGTCACATGAAAAGATATAATAAAATATTCGCAAAAATGTGAGGGATGTACTGACTTTTGTGAGATACTGTATATATATATATATATATATATATGTACATACATAGATATATTATTATTATTATTATTATTATTATTATTATACTTTATTTATGAAGTGCCAACATATTATGCAGCGCTGTTCATGGGTACTATTCATCTAAATACAACAATGATAAAAAAACTTGTAAGAGACAGGACAAAACACATACAGGAGGAATTGAGGGCCCTATTCTTGTGGGAACTTACAATCTAGAAGGGTAGGCGGTTGAGAAACAAGAGGTGAGGACTGCAAGAGTGAGAATGATGTTAATTTATTTATTTATAAAATATTTTACCAGGAAGGATACATTGAGATTTCTCTCGTTTTCAAGTATGTCCTGGGATCACAAAACATTGCATTGATGCAATAGGGTACAATAAAATACAAAAACAATAATAATAATACACAATATATGCAAACTTTTAACAGAGTTAGATGAGGGAAATATCAGGTAAGTAGTGGAATTCATTTATTGCTGAGTTGGGTGGTAGGCTTCTCTGAACATAAATGTATTCAGGGAACATTTAAAAGTAAAAAGATTAGGTAAAAGTCTGACAACACGAAGGAGAGTGTTTTTAGAGGGTAGGTTCTGTACGACAGAAGTCCTGCAGTTTAGCATGGGAAGAGGTGATAGTTGAATATGCAAGGAGCAGGTAATTGTTGGGTCTTAGTGGGGGGACTGGAATATATTTGTTGATTAGAGAGGACAGGTAGTGGGGAGCAGCGTTTGTGAGAACTTTGTTGTAAGGGTGAAGCAGATACAGAGCAACGGGATAGGTGGATTAGCCTGAAAGAGGCATTTAGGATGGATTGAAGGGGGAGAAAGGCGGGAAAGAGGAAGGCCAGTAAGTAGGTTATTGCAGTAGTCAAGTCCAGATATTACAAGGTAGTGGATTATTTGCTTTGTAGTGTTAAGGCTCAGAAAAGGGAATCTTGGAAATATTGCGTAGGTGGTGGCGGCAGGATGAAGAAATGATTGGATGTGGAGGATGAAGGATAGATTTGAGTCAAGTGTAACTCTGAGGCAGCGGACTTGGGGCGATGGGGAGAGGTGATGCTGTCTACAGGGATAGAAAAGTCAGAAGAAGGTGTAGAGCTAGAGGGGGGGGATTAGAAAGAGCTCAGTTTTGGACATGTTAATCTTTAGGTGGTGAGAGGCCATCCAGGAATAAATGCCAGATAAACAGTTGCTGACATGAGAAAGGACAGAGGGATAGAGAGCAGGGGTGGAGAGGTAGATCTAGGTGTCATCAGCATAGAGGTGATATCTGAAGCCATATACATATTTAGACATGTGTATATATGCATATTTCTAAGGGCTAGATTTATCAAAGGCTAGGTGAACTCTGTATGTGCTTCGCCTGTAACTGTGCCCCAGCTTGCCTCCAGAGAAGCGCACATGTGTGCCTGAATTTATCAAAAAAATAGACGTAACTTTGCACAGGCGAGCTGGGGCGTAATAATGATAAATTTTGTCTGTCGGAAACGGCATTTACTCCCTATTTATCACAGTACTTCCCTATAAATATTTACGCCGCCATGTTTTGATTATTACAAAAGCGTTTTTTTTAAGTTAATATTTAGCTTATATTTATATTATATAATGTTTCTGTGCTGTTTTTGACATATGTTGATAATTTAAGACTGCAAAAATAAATATATTAAAATATCGATATATATATAAAACTGTTGGTACCCATATGCGCCAGTGGAAGCGCAAAATTTCTGGCAATAACAGTCTCTTCTTGGCGCTGAGCCTTTGAAAAATTAGTTAAAAGAAGAAAGTATTGCATCACAAGATGTAAAAGCATGTATTATAATGGTGTTCGCCTCAGTCTGCATGGCGAAATATACAAAACGCAATTGAAGCCAAAATTGCAGTTCCCTATCGGTGCAAAGTGATGATAAATAAGAAACTGGGCGTATTTGTAGTTCGGGCTGTTAAATTACGCCTATTACTAATGTAAATTGTATCACTCGGGAGCGCGCCTGTGCGCCTAGGCGAATGCAAGCTGAATGCGAAGAAGTTTCTTTCAGATTTGCGCAATTATAGGCGCAGAGTGCTTTGGTGAATATGACGATCAGTTGGTATGCACTATTTTGGACCGAATTAAAGGAAAATGGCTTTAATAAATTTAGCCCTTACTGTATGTTAAAGCCCATTGCATGCCTTTTTTCAAACACCTGAGATTTCATATCTTTGAGCCCTTATAACTTTTTTAATGCAATTTTTTTTTTCACTTTGCAAATGGGCTCTTAAACTCAATATCGCTCGTATGCTACTCATAATCTAGCCTTATATTAGAAGTTAAAAGTAATATGTTAGCCCTTGAGTGTAAACCTTGGGCACGCTGACTTCTGGAGGATGGATAGCACAGCCACGCTAAATCCCTCTCCTAATAGACTTCTATTGAGAAAGCTACAAAACTCAGGTCTGTCTTTCTCTTGAAAAATGAAGAAGAAATAGTTCAGCTGTTCACACAGTGTAAAATTATATTTATATATATGTATATCTATATCTATATATATATATATATATATATATATATATATATATATATATATATATATATATCTATATCTATATATCTATATATATATATATATATATATATATATATATAAAACAAGGTCAAGGTGTTTGGGAAGGACTCAGTGGTGTGTGTGTATATATATATATATATATATATATATATATATATATGCATGCGTGTGTGTGTGTAGATTGAATTGTGTAGATTTGTATGCATATATGTGTGTACATAATTACATATGTATATACTTATTCCATACACATATATATATATATATATATATATATATATATATATATATATATATATATATATATATATATATATATATATATATATATATATAAAGAAGCAAGTTGTCCCACCATGCAGCTCAAGACCACAGCGGCAAAGAATCACACTGGAAGAGAGGAACTCACCGGTAGGCTGTGCAGTAATAACTTGTGTGGGGCTCCACTGCTGCGGTTGCGGGTTAGGTACCAGGGCGACACTCCTACTCCATCCGGAATTGTCACTCCGCCAGCCCCAAACACCAACTCCTTACACGCTCCTCTGTCACTCAAGGAGACAATGACCATCACCGGGTGAGCGCTCAGATGACGCTTGGAAACAACTTCAGCCAGCAGCGTCTCAGCCTCTTCATCGAACAGCAATTACTCTGCCGTCATGATGTCATGACATTAACCAATCAAGGGAACTGTAGGTCCGGAAAGCTTACCAAGGCTCCGCTGGAAATGAAATCCAAAGCAGCGAAGAAATGCCAGCGAGCCTCAAGGTAATGCATAAAAGTTCTTTATTGGAGAAGAAGAAAGTAAAATAGCATAAAAGCTTATATCCCAAGCATCAGTGGTAGCAACAACTCCTACGCGTTTCGGCAGCCCCCTGCCTTATTCATGGACATAATGTTAAAGTTAGCAGAGCTCCTTAAAAACACCTGTGCCCCCAAGTGTTAAACCACATGATGCAATTACTTAAAGGGATATTCAACATATTGTCTTCAATATTCTAATCAAAACATACACACAATTGTAAATATCACTAGGATGACCCTATTGCTCATACATATCTATACAGAGAAAAAAAATTAAATTATAAAAATTACAGTTAAATGATCAAATCTCATCATCTATGTGAGCTTGAATCTAAATTAGTAATTGTCAAAAATAAACGATAATACATCTTAACATAGATAATGATCCCAAAAGTTAATGGCGAAAATACAATGCATTCTTGCTAGAGGGTCATAATGTGAAATAATCAATGCCCACCAACCATGATTAGGAGACAAATCCCACAAAAAAACTGACACAATATATAAATGTATATAAATACATAGTATGATCAAATAAGAGAACCAGTATATGTGCAGGGAATCAATATCCACTACCCATGATTGGGAGGCATATCGCACAGGATACTAGCACAATAAACATATATTCATTTAGTATCTTATACAGGGCTAAGGAAACCAGTATATATGCAGAGAATAGATATAATATTCAGGAAGTAAATTGGTAAATTTGATCATCATTTCAACATAAACTTATATAAATATAACGATATCAAATACACGCCGTTTATATATACTGAATATTAATTATGTGAGGCTCTCTGCTAGAGATCAGTTACAGGTAAGAGTGCATTCTATCATAATGGTCATAGTATAAAATGAGCAAACTGCACTGACTATGACTTGGAGGTATATCCTACATGAAGGGCGAGCACCGTACACACATGAACAAACTAACATACAAATGCATATGTATATATGCATTCGCTAAAGAGGAGGTCCATATATAAATATAATATATGTTAAGACCATCAAAGACATATATACACATTAACAGTGAAAATGGCCAGACCAACTAAGCATTTGTGGCTACATGGTTTGTTAATATGTGTGTAGAGAGACGCCAGTTAGAAATCTGTAGCAAGAATATCACCAGCTAATCCATATGACTGAGCCTTATAAAGAGCATGCCAATAAGTACTGAAAGTACAGCATCCCTAAGACACCAACCTAACTAAGTTATTAGTCGTGGCAAAGAAGTCAACGGAGTGCACAATAGGCATATAGCAAGGTAATAAATATTCTATAATATATAATAACACCAAATCCAGACACACAATACCCAATAGAAGCAGGACAGAGAAACACCTCCCACACTGAAGCTAATCTTATTATAGAGCATTAGCGCTGATGGGTCCAAAAGTTGATAACATCCCCATCAATATTAAATCCTTTGGGTCTTCTAGTCTGTAGCTTAAAGATCCAGAATGCCTCTTTGTACAACAACTTGGCAGAACGATCTCCTCCGCGAATGCAGGGTTTGATATGATCAATCACTTGCCATTTGAAACTTGCTACTGCCTTGTTATGGACATGTATAAAATGCCTTGCAAGGTCTGAACATTTAATACCATTCTCAATGTTCTTCAAGTGTTCTCTGATCCTGCTCCTGCCCTCGCGGGTAGTGCACCCAAACTACTGCTTCTTGCACTGAGTGCATTCAACCAAGTATATAACAAACATAGTTCGGCAATTCGTATAGCAATCCAAATTGAAGACCTTCTGAGTGACACGAGACTGAAAGTTACGCGTCACTTGTGCAAACCCACAAGAAATGCAATTGCTGAAGTGGCATTTAAAATGCCCCTTGACCTCCAACCAACTGCCTCTCCTAACTGGAGACTGGCGTAACAAACTTGGGGATAACAAGTTACCCAAGGTACAACCTCTCCTTGGTACAAAATTACAGCCTTTGGACACAAATTCTTTTAGGCTCTCCTCAGCCGTAAGTATTGGCAAATGACGATTCACAATACTGCAGATGTCATCAAATTGGGCACTGTAGGCCGTGATGAACGTAGGCTTAGATTAATCAAATCCTTTATCTGCTTTAGTCATCAGATTGCCATCAGTCAAAAGCTGTTCTCTGTCTAACCTTGAGACTTCTAGGTATGCACGTTCTAATACCTTTTTCTTGTATCCTCTCGCAAGGAGATTATCCATCAAAAACTGTCTCTCTCTTTCAAAGTCCAATTCATCCGTGCAATTCCTCTTCACACGGATGAATTGGCCCTTCGCAACCCCAAAACCAGTGCATTTGGGGTGGTTGCTCCTGCCATGCAGCACTGCATTGGTCGCAATCGGCTTCCTATATAATGTAGTTTTAACACTGTGGGTAACCATGTCTCCTATCAAAAGGAGGTCAAGATATGGAATTGAGACTCGGTCATATGCATAGGTAAACTGAAGATTACTGCTATTGTCATTCAGGTACTGAATGAAATCACCTATCTTCTGATGGCCTCCTGTCCAAACGAACAGGAGGGGTCATCAATATACCTCTTATACATTAGAATGTCAGCATGAAATGGATTAGCCTCTCCAAAGACGTGGCACACCTCCCACCAACCCATAAACAGGTTGGCGTAGGCTGAGGCAAACTTCGCCCCCATCGCCGTGCCACGTCTTTGGAGGTAAAAAGTTCCATCAAATAGAAAGAAATTGTGGGAAAGTAAAAAATCAAGCGTAGAAAGCAAGAAGCCTTTTAGGACTTCATCATATTCACTGAACTTGTCCAACATATAGGATACAGCCTCCAAGCCTAATGTGTGGGGAATGGCAGAATATAAACTGACAACATCAACTGTTATCCACTCAGTTTGCTCTGTCCACACTATTTGTTCCATACAGTTTAAAAGGTGTTTACTGTCCCTCAAATAAGAGGGGAGATTATATACAATTGGTTGAAGCAAAGATTCCACCCAAGTTGACATGTTCTCGAAAAGTGAACCTATGCCTGCCACAATAGGTCTCCCCTTCACCTCCTCAAGGGACTTGTGCACCTTGGGGAGGTGATGGAAGATAGGTACAACAGGGTGTGGCACATAAAGAAAATCCGCTCTGTCTTGGTCATAGATACCCAGTTCGAGACCATCATCTATAATTGATTCTAATCGTTTCCCAAATTCAAGAGTAGGATTACAGGTCAAAACTTGGTACACCTCAGGGTCCCCAAGTTGCCTCATGGCTTCCTGTATGTAGTGTACCTTATCCTGCACCACCACACTACCCCCCATTGTCAGCCTGCCTAATTACAATATCCTCCCTTTTAGTGAGGCTTTCTAAAGCTTGTGACTGGGCCGGACTTAAATTGGGGCTTGGATGGTGACTATCTGCTGAAAGCTTAATTAAATCTTCCTCAACCCTGCGACGGAACGTTTCCAAGAAAGGTCCCCTCTCTCTGGTAGGATAGAATATAGACTTGGGTCTATAACCACCATGTGTGGTCTTAAGCAATGCCTCATCTATAGGTGTATGTAAGGCTAGATCATGGATGTGAAGATAATCATTTGCCTCACTGAAGTCTACTAGGTCATATGGTTTAAGCAAATCACTCGCCCCTGACAAAACCTCTGTAGTTACATTCAATTGCATCTCTTTATTCCAAAAAAACTTTTTCAGTGTTAAATTGTGAATTAGTTTATTAACATCCACAATAGTGTGGAAGAGATTAAATTTAGAGGTAGGCACAAACCCCAAACCCAGACCAAGTACTTCATTTTCATCTTTTGTGAGTACACTGCTTGAAATATTTATTACATTTAGATGGCATATTTGTTGCGACCCCCTCTTCTTAACCTTCCTGCTCCTCTGCCTCTTGTCCTCCTCCTGTGTTTCCTCCCCCCTCTCCTAGATTGTGATCCCTCTGAAAAACCTGCTGTTCTCTATTAATAGAACTAGGTTCTACATCATAAGTGATTGACCTTGAATCATTACCCTTCACTGTCAAAAAATCTTGTCTCCTTTGCTCTATTTGGGAGGATACAGCCTGTTCAGCAACAATTTTCTTATTTTGACTAGAATTCCTAGTTACAATGGGATCTAGGCGAATGGTGCTGTTAGTTTTAGGCTTAATACTCTGCTCCACTTGTATATCAGAGTGTTGAACAATAGGAACTGGGGGTAGACATAACTGTGTATCTGTTATAGAGGGTAATTTGGAGTCAGAAAAGGACACATGTTTATCCTGTGAATATGTCATATTACTACCCCGTGACCTGGACCTAGACCTAGATCTATTCTGTGTTATGTTATTCCGTGTGTGCCATGTATATACTCTGTTATGTAAGTGATCATCACTATCCCTCAAGAATTTCTTTAACTTGAAGTTATCTAATTCAGTTCGAAACTTATTCACAGATTCTTTTAAAAATGTGTCCATATCAGTGAATTTAGCATGCATGGTATAGTCATTCATCCTTAACTGTAAATCCGCAATTTCTTCTCTGATTTTCACCAAGGCTGTCTCTTTAAAAGTAATAATCAGCTCCATGAGCCTCCTGGAGCACTCAGTAAGAAAAGTGTTCCATTTAGATCATCAACCTGGAAGGTGGGATATTTATTAAGGCGTAGGCCCCTGGGAATAAGATCCATCAACAGGTATTTCTCTAAGGCCCGCTTATCCCACCACACCTTATATTCCTTAATGAGGGTTTTTTCCATCTGCAAAAAAATCTCACTTATAGAGAGCATCTCCCTTTGGTTAACAAATGTATCTTCAATAGTAAGTCTCTCCATGTCCATATTTACAAGTGAGCGCATTGAAAACAAATCTCGATTCTCCTTTGTATAATGAAACTTCACTCCCTCAGTAAGGTGCTAAAGTCACAAACAAATACTGTAATACAGGGAGTGCAGAATTATTAGGCAAATGAGTATTTTGACCACATCATCCTCTTTATGCATGTTGTCTTACTCCAAGCTGTATAGGCTCAAAAGCCTACTACCAATTAAGCATATTAGGTGATGTGCATCTCTGTAATGAGAAGGGGTGTGGTCTAATGACATCAACACCCTATATCAGGTGTGCATAATTATTAGGCAACTTCCTTTCCTTTGGCAAAATGGGTCAAAAGAAGGACTTGACAGGCTCAGAAAAGTCAAAAATAGTGAGATATCTTGCAGAGGGATGCAGCACTCTTAAAATTGCAAAGCTTCTGAAGCATGATCATCGAACAATCAAGCGTTTCATTCAAAATAGTCAACAGGGTTGCAAGAAGCGTGTGGAAAAACCAAGGCGCAAAATAACTGCCCATGAACTGAGAAAAGTCAAGCGTGCAGCTGCCAAGATGCCACTTGCCACCAGTTTGGCCATATTTCAGAGCTGCAACATCACTGGAGTGCCCAAAAGCACAAGGTGTGTAATACTCAGAGACATGGCCAAGGTAAGAAAGGCTGAAAGACGACCACCACTGAACAAGACACACAAGCTGAAACGTCAAGACTGGGCCAAGAAATATCTCAAGACTGATTTTTCTAAGGTTTTATGGACTGATGAAATGACAGTGAGTCTTGATGGGCCAGATGGATGGGCCCGTGGCTGGATTGGTAAAGGGCAGAGAGCTCCAGTCCGACTCAGACGCCAGCAAGGTGGAGGTGGAGTACTGGTTTGGGCTGGTATCATCAAAGATGAGCTTGTGGGGCCTTTTCGGTTTGAGGATGGAGTCAAGCTCAACTCCCAGTCCTACTGCCAGTTTCTGGAAGACACCTTCTTCAAGCAGTGGTACAGGAAGAAGTCTGCATCCTTCAAGAAAAACATGATTTTCATGCAGGACAATGCTCCATCACACGCGTCCAAGTACTCCACAGCGTGGCTGGCAAGAAAGGGTATAAAAGAAGAAAATCTAATGACATGGCCTCCTTGTTCACCTGATCTGAACCCCATTGAGAACCTGTGGTCCATCATCAAATTTGAGATTTACATGGAGGGAAAACAGTACACCTCTCTGAACAGTGTCTGGGAGGCTGTGGTTGCTGCTGCACGCAATGTTGATGGTGAACAGATCAAAACACTGACAGAATCCATGGATGGCAGGCTTTTGAGTGTCCTTGCAAAGAAAGGTGGCTATATTGGTCACTGATTTGTTTTTGTTTTGTTTTTGAATGTCAGAAATGTATATTTGTGAATGTTGAGATGTTATATTGGTTTCACTGGTAAAAATAAATAATTGAAATGGGTATATATTTGTTTTTTGTTAAGTTGCCTAATAATTATGCACAGTAATAGTCACCTGCACACACAGATATCCCCCTAAAATAGCTAAAACTAAAAACAAACTAAAAACTACTTCCAAAAATATTTAGCTTTGATATTAATGAGTTTTTTGGGTTCATTGAGAACATGATTGTTGTTCAATAATAAAATTAATCCTCAAAAATACAACTTGCCTTATAATTCTGCACTCCCTGTATATGTTAGCAGGGAGGACCGGTCCTAGGAAACAGTTACAGTCAGACTAGGTTGAGCCATAAGTGGGAAATGAACATCAATACAAAGAAACAAGTTGTCCCACCATGCAGCTCAAGACCACAGCGGCAAAGAATCACACTAGGAGAGAGGAACTCACCCAGTAGGCTGTGCAGTAATAACTCGTGTGGGGCTCCACTGCTGCGGTTGCGGGTTAGGTACCAGGACGACAATCCTACTCTGTCCGGGATTGTCACTCCGCCAGCCCCAAACACCAACTTCTTACACGCTCCTCCGTCACTCAGGGAGACAATGACCATCACCGGGTGAGCGCTCAGATGACGCTTGGAAACAGCTTCAGCCAGCAGCGTCTCAGCCTCTTCGTCGAACAGCGATTACTCTGCCGTCATGACATTAACCAATCAAGGGAACTGTAGGTCCGGAAAGCTTACCAAGGCTCCGCTGGAAATGAAATCCAAAGCAGCGAAGAAATGCCAGCGAGCCTCAAGGTAATGCATAAAAGTTCTTTATTGGAGAAGAAGACAGTAAAATAGCATAAAAGCTTATATCCCAAGCATCAGTGGTAGCAACAAGTCCTACGCGTTTCGGCAGCCCCCTGCCTTATTCATGGACATAATGTTAAAGGTAGCAGAGCTCCTTAAATACACCTGTGCCCCCAGGTGTTAAACCACTTGATGCAATTATATATTGCATATTCAACATATTGGGATATTCAACATATTGTCTTCAATATTCTAATCAAAACATACACACAATTGTAAATATCACTAGGATGACCCTATTGCTCATACATATCTATACAGAGAAAAAAATTAAATTATGGAAATGACAGTTAAATGATCAAATCTCATCATCTATGTGAGCTTGAATCATAGTCAGTGCGGTTTGCTCATTTTATACTATGACCATTATGATAGAATGCACTCTTACCTGTAACTGATCTCTAGCAGAGAGCCTCACATAATTAATATTCAGTATATATAAACGGTGTGTATTTGATATTGTTATATTTATATAAGTTTATGTTGAAATGATGATCAAATTTACCAATTTACTTCCTGAATATTATATCTATTCTCTGCATATATACTGGTTTCCTTAGCCCTGTATAAGATACTAAATGAATATATGTTTATTGTGCTAGTATCCTGTGCAATATGCCTCCCAATCATGGGTAGTGGATATTGATTCCCTGCACATATACTGGTTCTCTTATTTGATCATACTATGTATTTATATACATTTATATATCATGTCAGTTTTTTGTGGGATTTGTCTCCTAATCATGGTTGGTGGGCATTGATTATTTCACATTATGACCCTCTAGCAAGAATGCATTGTATTTCTCTTGTTAAGTGTATCCAGTCCACGGATCATCCATTACTTATGGAATATATTCTCCTTCCCAACAGGGAGTTGCAAGAGTCCACCCACAGCAAAGCTGCTATACAGGGAGTGCAGAATTATTTGGCAAATGAGTATTTTGACCACATCATCCTCTTTATGCATGTTGTCTTACTCCAAGCTGTATAGGCTCGAAAGCCTACTACCAATTAAGCATATTAGGTGATGTGCATCTCTGTAATGAGAAGGGGTGTGGTCTAATGACATCAACACCCTATATCAGGTGTGCATAATTATTAGGCAACTTCCTTTCCTTTGGCAAAATGGGTCAAAAGAAGGACTTGACAGGCTCAGAAAAGTCAAAAATAGTGAGATATCTTGCAGAGGGATGCAGCACTCTTAAAATTGCAAAGCTTCTGAAGCGTGATCATCGAACAATCAAGCGTTTCATTCAAAATAGTCAACAGGGTCGCAAGAAGCGTGTGGAAAAACCAAGGCGCAAAATAACTGCCCATGAACTGAGAAAAGTCAAGCGTGCAGCTGCCAAGATGCCACTTGCCACCAGTTTGGCCATATTTCAGAGCTGCAACATCACTGGAGTGCCCAAAAGCACAAGGTGTGCAATACTCAGAGACATGGCCAAGGTAAGAAAGGCTGAAAGACGACCACCACTGAACAAGACACACAAGCTGAAACGTCAAGACTGGGCCAAGAAATATCTCAAGACTGATTTTTCTAAGGTTTTATGGACTGATGAAATGAGAGTGAGTCTTGATGGGCCAGATGGATGGGCCCGTGGCTGGATTGGTAAAGGGCAGAGAGCTCCAGTCTGACTCAGACGCCAGCAAGGTGGAGGTGGAGTACTGGTTTGGGCTGGTATCATCAAAGATGAGCTTGTGGGGCCTTTTCGGGTTGAGGATGGAGTCAAGCTCAACTCCCAGTCCTACTGCCAGTTTCTGGAAGACACCTTCTTCAAGCAGTGGTACAGGAAGAAGTCTGCATCCTTCAAGAAAAACATGATTTTCATGCAGGACAATGCTCCATCACACGCGTCCAAGTACTCCACAGCGTGGCTGGCAAGAAAGGGTATAAAAGAAGAAAATCTAATGACATGGCCTCCTTGTTCACCTGATCTGAACCCCATTTAGAACCTGTGGTCCATCATCAAATGTGAGATTTACAAGGAGGGAAAACAGTACACCTCTCTGAACAGTGTCTGGGAGGCTGTGGTTGCTGCTGCACGCAATGTTGATGGTGAACAGATCAAAACACTGACAGAATCCATGGATGGCAGGCTTTTGAGTGTCCTTGCAAAGAAAGGTGGCTATATTGGTCACTGATTTGTTTTTGTTTTGTTTTTGAATGTCAGAAATGTATATTTGTGAATGTTGAGATGTTATATTGGTTTCACTGGTAAAAATAAATAATTGAAATGGGTATATATTTGTTTTTTGTTAAGTTGCCTAATAATTATGCACAGTAATAGTCACCTGCACACACAGATATCCCCCTAAAATAGCTAAAACTAAAAACAAACTAAAAACTACTTCCAAAAATATTCAGCTTTGATATTAATGAGTTTTTTGGGTTCATTGAGAACATGGTTGTTGTTCAATAATAAAATTAATCCTCAAAAATACAACTTGCCTAATAATTCTGCACTCCCTGTATAGCTCCTCCCCTAACTGCCATATTCAGTCATTCTCTTGCAAGCCTCAACATAGATAGGAGGTCGTGAGAGTCTGTGGTGATTTATACTTAGTTTATTCTTCAATCAAAAGTTTGTTATTTTTAAATGGCACCGGAGTGTGCTGTTTTTCTCAGGCAGTATTTGGAAGAAGAATCTGCCTGCGTTTTTCTATGATCTTAGCAGACGTAACTGAGATCCATTTGCTGTTCTCACACATTCTGAGGAGTGAGGTACTTCAGAGGGGGAATGGCGTGCAGGTTTTCCTGCAGATAAGGTATGTGCAGTAAAATATTTTTCTAGGAATGGAATTGACTAAGAAAATACTGCTGATACCGAAGTAATGTAAGTAAAGCCTTAAATGCAGCGATAGCGACTGGTATCAGGCTTATTAATAGAGATACATACTCTTATAAAAATGTGTTTTAAAACGTTTGCTGGCATGTTTAATCGTTTTTTAATGTACATTGGTGATAACACTGTAATGTTGGTATAGCCTTAAATGCAGTAAAAGCGACTGGTATCAGGCTTATTAATAGAGATACATACTCTTGTAAAAATGTGTTTTAAAACGTTTGCTGGCATGTTTAATCGTTTTTAACATATGTTTGGTGATAAAACTTATTGGGGCCTAAGTTTTTTCCACATGGCTGGCTTAAATTTTGCATAGAAACAGTTAACTGAAGCTTCCCACTGTTGTAATATGAGTGGGAGGGGCCTAATTTAGCGCTTTTTTGCGCAGTTAAAATTACAAAATGAATTATCCAGATTCCCTCAGCAGTCCCATGAATACTACAGGACATTTCTAAAGGGCTAAAAAGACTTCCAAAATCGTTTATAGGGAAGGTAATCCACAGCTCTGCTGTGGCAGTTTTGTTGTGTCTGTTTTTAAAAACGTCTATGTCGTTTTTTTTATCTGTTTTTTGCATTAAGGGGTTAATCATCCATTTGCAAGTGGGTGCAATGCTCTGTTACCTTATTACATGTACTGTAAAAATTTTGTTTGTTCTACTGCCTTTTTTCACTGTTTTTCAAATTTTGACAAATTTTGTTTCTCTTAAAGGCACAGTAACGTTTTATATATTTGCTTGTTAACTTGATTTAAAGTGTTTTCCAAGCTTATTAGTCTCATTATTAGTCTGTTCTAACATGTCTGACATAGAGGAAGCTCTATGTTCATTATGTTTTAAAGCCATGGTGGAACCCCATCTTAGAATGTGTACCAGATGTACTGATTTCATGTTAAACAATAAAGATCATTTTTTGTCTTTAAAAACATTATCACCAGAGGATTCTGTCATGGGGGTAGTTATGCCGACTAACTCTCCCCACGTGTCAGACCCTTCGACTCCCGCTTCAGGGACTCACGCTCAAATGGCGCCAAGTACATCAAGGGCGTCCATAGCGTTTATTTTACAAGACATGGCAAAGGTGGTGAATAATACTCTGGCAGCAGTATTAGTCAGACTACCTGAAATTAAAGGAAAGCAGATAGCTCTGGGGGTAGATACAGAGCATACAGACGCTTTAAGAACCATGTATGATACTACCTCACAATATGCTTAGTCTGTGGGTGATTTTTTTTGACTCAGGGAAGATGATTTAACCTGATTCTGATATTTCTACATTTAAAATGTATGCTTGAGAACCTCCACTTGTTGCTCAGGGAGGCTTTGGCTGCTCTGAATGAATGTGTACAATCGCAGGGCCAGAGAAATTGTGTAGACTGGATAAATAATATGCAGTGCCGGTGTGTACTGATGTTTTTCCAATACCTAAAGAGGTTTACTAAAAAAAATTTTTTTTTTAATAAGGAATGGGATAGACCAGGTGTGCCGTTCTCTTCCCCTCCTATTTTTTAGAAGAATGTTTTCTAATAGTTACCACCACACGGGACTTCTGGCAGACAGTTCCTAAGGTGGAGAGAAGAGTTTCTACTCTAGCTAAGCGTACCACTACCTCTGGCGAGGACAGTTGTGCTTTTTAGATCCAATGGATAAAAAATGTTTATTCAACAGGGTTTTATCCTGCAGCCCCTTGCATACATTGCTTCTGTCACTGCTGCTGCGGCGTTCTGGGTTGAGTCTCTTGATGAGGCTTTACAGTTAGCGACTCCATTGGATGAATATATTTGACAAGCTTATGCTAGCCAATTCCTTTGTTTTCTGATGCCTTTGTTCATTTGACTAGACTAACGGCTAAGAATTCTGTTTTTTACTATACTGGCGCGCAGAGCGCTATGGCTTATATCATGGTCAGCTGTCGTGACTTTAATAAATAAGCTACTTAACTTCCCTTCAAGGGGCAGACCCTATTCGGGCCTGGTTTGAAGGAGATTATTGCTTATATCACTGGAGGAAAAGGTCATGCCCTTCCTCAGGATAGGAATCAAGGGCCAAAAAAGGTCTAATTTTCGTGCCTTTTAAAACTTCAGGGCAGGTGTGGCATCCACTTCCTCTAAGGCAAAACAAGAGGGAATTTTTGCTCAGTCCAAGGCGGTCTGGAGACAATTGGACCTGGAACAAAGATAAGCAGGCCAAGGAGCCTGTTGCTGCCTCTAAGGCAGCATGAAGGAACGGACCCCTATCCGGTAACGGATTCTATAGGGGGCAGACTTTCATTCTTCGCCCGGGCGTGGGCAAGAGATGCCCAGGATCCCTAGGCATTGGAATTTATATCCCAGAGATATCTTCTGGATTTCAAAGATCCCCCCCCCAAAAAAGGGGAGATTTCGCCTTTCACAATTATCTGCAAACCAGATAAAGAAGGAGGCATTCTTACATTGTGTACGAGATCCATCCAGTTCCAAGAGAGGAACAGGGACAGAGTTTTTACTCAAATCTGTTTGTGGTTCCCAAGGTGAGGGAACCTTCAGACCTATTTTAGGTCTAAAGATCTTAAACAAATTCCTCCGAATTCTGTCATTTAAGATGGAAACTATTTGTACCATCTTAACTATGATCCAGGAGAGTCAATAGAGGACTACAATGGATTTGAAGGATGCTTATCCTCACATTGTGATGCATAAAGATCACCTTCGTTTTTCAGGTTTGCCTTTCTAGACAGGCATTACCAGTTTGTAGCTCTTTCCTTTGGGATATCTACAGCCCCAAGAATCTTTATGGAGGTTCTGGGGTCGCTTTGGCGGTCCTTAGGCCGCGGGGCATAGAAGTGGCCCCTTAGTTAGACGACATCCTGATACAGGCGTCAAACATCCAAGTTGCCAAGTCTCATACGGACGTAGTACTGGCATTTCTGAGATCACATGGGTGGAAAGTGAACAAGGAAAGATTTCTCTATCCCCAATCTCAAGGGTTTCCCTCCTAGGGACTCTGATAGATTCTGTAGAAATGAAAATTTACCTGACGGAGTCCAGGTTGTCAAAGTTTCTAAATTTCTGCCGTGTTTTTCATCCCATCCGCGCCCTTCGGTGGCTCAGTACATGAATGAAATCGGCTTAATAGGTAGCGGCAAGGGACATAGTACCGTTTGCACGTCTACATTTCAGACCGCTGCAACTATGCATGCTCAGTCAGAGGAACGGGGATTACACAGATTTGTCCCCCTGTTGAACCTGGACCAAGAGACCAGAGATTCTCTTCTCTGGTGACTATGTCGGGTCCATCTGTCCAAGGGTATGACCTTCCGCAGGTCAGATGGGACAATTGTTACAATGGATGCCAGCCTTTTAGGTTGGGATGCAGTCTGGAACTCCCTGAAGGCTCAGGGATAGTGGACTTAGGAGGAGACCCTCCTTCTAATAAATATTCTGGGAGTGATATTCCATGCTCTTCAGACTTGGCCTCAGTTAGCAACTCTGAGGTACATCATACTCAGTCGGACAATATACACGACTGTGGCTTACATCAGCCATCAAGGGGGAACAGAAGTTCCCTAGTGATGTTAGAAGTCTTACAATAATTCACTGGACAGAGACTCATTCTTGTCTATCAGCTATCCATATCCCAGGTGTTGAGAACTGGGAGGTGGATTTTCTAAGTCGTCAGACTTTTCTTCCGGGGGAGTGGGATTTCCTTCGGAGGTCAAGACCAAGCAGGAGAGGGCTTTGGTGTTTTTGACAGCGCCTGCGTAGCCACGCAGGACCTGGTATGCAGATCTGGTGGACATGTCATCCTTTCCATCACGGTCTCTGCTTCTGTGACAGGTCCCTCTACCTCAGGGTCCTTTCAACCATCTAAATAGAATCAATCTGAGATGGACTGCCTGGAGACTGAACGCTTGATGTTATCAAAGCATGGCTTCTCCGAGTCAGTCATTGATACCTTAATACATACATGAAAGCCTGTCTCTAGGAAAATTGAACATAGATATGGTGTAAATATCTGATTGTTATGAATCCAAGGGTTACTCATGGAGTAAAGCCTGGATTCCCAGGATATTATCTTTTCTCCAAGATGTTTTTGAGAAAAGGGTTGTCAGCTAATTCCTTAAAAGGGACAGATTTTTACTCTGTCTATTTTTTTTGCACCAGCGTCTGGCAGGTATTCTAGACGTTCAGGCATTTGGTCAGGCTTTGGTTAGATCCAAGCCTGTGTTTAAAACTGTTGCTCCACCATGGAGCTTAAACCTGGTTCTTAAGGCTCTTCAAGAAGTTCCGTTTGAACCTTTTTTGTTCCATAGATATCAATCTTTATCTTGGAAAGTTCCTTTTGGGTAGCTATTTCCTCGACTCGTAGAGTCTCCAAGTTATCTGTGTTACAATGTGATTCTCCTTATCTGGTCCTTCGTACGGATAAGGTAGTCCTGCATACCAACCTGGGTTTTTTCCTAAGGTGGTATCTAACAAGAACATCACTCAAGAGATAGTTGTTCCATGCTTGTATCCTAATCCTTCCTCAAAGAAGGAACGTCTATTACACAATATTGGACGTGGTTTGTGCTTTAAAGTTTTACTTACAAGCTACTACAGTTTTTATCAAACGTTCACCTTGTTTGTTGTCTATTCTGGACAGAAGAGAGGTCAAAAGACTTCAGCAGCCTCTCTGTCTTTTTGGTTAAAAAGCATAATTCATTTAGCTTATGAGACTGCTGGACAGCAGCCTCCTGAAGGGATTGCAGCTCATTCTACTAGAGCTGTGGTTTTCACTTGGGCCTTTTTTAAATGTGGCTTCTGTTGATCAGATTTACAAGACGGAGTCTTGGTCTGCGCTTCATACTTTTTCAAATTTAACAAATTTGATACCTTGCTTCTTCGGAGGCTATTTTTGGGAGAAAGGTTTTTTTTTACAGGCAGTGGTAACTTCCGTTTAAGTACCTGCCTTGTCCCTCCCATCATCCGTGTACTTTAGCTTTGGTATTGGTATTCCATAAGTAATGGATGATCCGTGGACTGGATACACTTAACAAGAGAAAACATAATTTATGCTTACCTGATAAATTTATTTCTCTTGTAGTGTATCCAGTCCACGGCCCGCCCTGTCACTTTAAGGCAGGTAATTTTTTCATTTGAACTACAGTCACCACTGCACCCTATGGTTTTTCCTTTCTCTGCATGTTTTTGGTCGAATGACTGAATATGGCAGTTAGGGGAGGAGCTATATAGCAGCTTTGCTGTGGGTGGACTCTTGCAACTTCCTGTTGGGAAGGAGAATATATTCCATAAGTAATGGATGATCCGTGGACTGAATACACTACAAGAGAAATAAATTTATCAGGTAAGCATAAATTATGTTTTTCGCCATTTACTTTTGGGATCATTATCTATGTTAAGATGTATTATCGTATATTTTTGACAATTACTAATTTAGATTCAAGCTCACATAGATGATGAGATTTGATCATTTAACTGTCATTTTTATAATTTTTTTTTTTCTCTGTATAGATATGTATGAGCAATAGGGTCATCCTAGTGATATTTACAATTGTGTGTATGCTTTGATTAGAATATTGTAGACAATATGTTGAATATCTCTTTAAGTAATTGCATCATGGGGTTTAACACCTGGGGGCACAGGTGTATTTAAGGAGCTCTGCTACCTTTAACATTATGTCCATGAATAAGGCAGGGGGCTGCCGAAACGCGTAGGAGTTGTTGCTACCACTGATGCTTGGGATATAAGCTTTTATGCTATTTTACTTTCTTTTTCTCCAATAAAGAACTTTTATGCATTACCTTGAGGCTCGCTGGCATTTCTTCGCTGATATATATATATATATATATATATATATATATATATATGTATGTATATATGTATGTATGTAAAATACTTTATTTTAATATGTTTTACATGTGTTTTATTATACTTTTATAATTATTCTAGCCCTAACTTCATAGTAGATAAGGTTGAAAAAAGACTGAAGTCCATCGAGTTCAACCTATACAAATCTAAAATACTTACAAAAAGCTCCAGTTAAGCTTAAATAACCCCATTAAAATGTGACCCATTTAATACTAGCAATCATATCCATGAATTTTGTTTATATACAGAAATTTATCCAGACTATTTTTAAATGTATCTATGGTATTGGCATTCACTACCTTCTTTGGTAATGAGTTCCACAATTTTATTGCTCTTACAGTGAAAAAACGTTTCCGTTGCAGGAGATTAAATCTCCTTTCCTCCAACCTTAAATTATGACCTCTTGTCAGAACCAATTTTCTTGGAATAAAAAGAGCTTCTGCCATCTCTGTATATGGGCCTTGAATATATTTATATAAAGTAATCATGTCACCTCTCAAGCGCCTTTTTTCTAAAGAGAACAGACCCAGTTTAGCTAGCCTCTCCTCATAGGTTAATTTCTCCAATCCCCTTATTAGCTTTGTGGCCCTTCTCTGAACTTTTTCTAGTTCTGCAATATCTTTTTTAGCAATCGGTCCCCAGAACTGCACTCCAAACTCAAGGTGAGGTCTTACCAGGGCTTTATATAATGACAGAATTATGCTTTCCTCCCTTGAATCAATGCCTCTTTTAATACATGCTAGTATCTTATTAGCCTTTGAAGCCGCTGCCCTGCATTGTGCACTCATCTTTAGCTTGTTATCTATTACTACTCCCAAATCCCTTTCCTCCTGTGTTTGGCTAAGTCTTGTCCCATTTAAAAAATACATAGCCTGCTTATTTTTACTTCCAAAATGTAGAACCTTACATTTTTACGTATTAAATCTCATTTTCCATTCACTTGCCCATAGTTCTAATTTTAGCAAATCCCTTTGCAAAGAGAGTTCATCCTGCTCTGACCTAATGACCTTACTTAACTTAGTATCATCTGCAAAAATAGAGATGTCGCTATTTAATCCTTGCTCCAAGTCATTTATAAAAATATTAAAAAGAACAGGGCCCAGTACTGATCCCTGGGGGACGCCACTGATTACCTTTGTCCAATCTGAGTATGATCCATTTACTGCTACTCGTTGCTCCCTATCTTTTATCCAGTTATTTATCCATGAGCTAACATTTTCAGCTATTCCCAGTCCCTTAATTTTGTGCATTAATCTCTCATGTGGCACTGTATCAAATGCCTTTGCAAAATCTAAGTATATCACATCAACTGATTCCCCTTTATCTATATTTTTACTTACTTCCTCGTAGAATCTAATTAGATTAGTTTGACATGATCTATTTCTCCTAAAGCCATGCTGATTAGAACTCATAATCTTGTTTACACGAATATGCTCATCAATATAATCCCTTATAATCCCTTCAAATATCTTCCCCACTATTGATGTCAGACTAACTGGTCTATAGCTTCCTGGATCATCCCTGCTTCCCTTTTTGAAGAGTGGCACCACATCAGCTTTACGCCAATCCTGGGGTACCATGCCTGAGGATAATGAGTCTTGAAAAATTAAGAGTAAAGGTTTGTCTATAACAGTGCTAAGTTCACTTAACACCCTTGGGTGTATTCCATCTGGGCCTGGAGTTTTATTTACCTTAATATTTTTTAGTTTTTTCCTGATATCCTCTAAACAAAACCCAGTTAGTGGTATGGACTGGCATGTTCTATTCTGTTCCAAAGTATCATTCAATGGTTCCTCTCTTGTGTATACTGAAGAAAAAAACTGGTTTAGTACCTCAGCCTTCTCCCTGTCATTATTTATCATGCTACCCTCCACACATTTTAATGTACCTATATTATCCTTCTTAGACTTTTTGCTATTTATGTACTTAAAGAACCTTTTAGGGTTAGACTTAGAATCCTTGGCAATTAATTTTTCATTTTCAATTTTGGCTAATTTGATTGCTTTTTTGCATGCTTTGTTACATTCCTTATAAATATTGTATGCTGAGTCTGTACTATTTTCTTTTAATAATTTAAATGCCCTACGTTTTTTCCTAATTTCTTTTAACACATTTTTATTTAGCCATAACGGCTTAGTTTTTTATTTTTATTTTTATAACCATATGGTATGTATTGATATGTATATTTATTTATCAAATTTTTAAATATTATCCATTTATCCTCTGTATTCTTATTAGAAAATACATTGTCCCAATTTATATTATTTAATGATTTCCTTAAATCGTTGAATTTTGCTTTCTTGAAATTAAAAGTCTTAGTTAAGCCTTTAAAACACTGCATATGAAAAGAGATTTCAAATGTGACCATGTTATGATCACTGTTACCCAAATGTTCTTTAACTTCTATGTTTGATATTATATCTGTATTGTTTGATAGCACTAAATCCAATATAGCTTTACTCCTAGTTGGCTCCTCTATTAATTGTGACAAGAAGTTATCCCTGAGAACATTTAAAAATCTATCCCCCTTAGCTGAATTACTAGTTTCATTGGCCCAGTTTATATCAGGGTAGTTAAAATCTCCCATAATTACAGCACTGTTATTAGCAGCCTTACCTATTTGGATAAGTAGTTGAGTTTCCTCCGGGTCACTAATGTTGGGAGGCTTGTAGCATGTTCCTAGTAATATTTTTTTAGGATTTTTCAGATCTCTATTTGCAGTAACTTTTTTTTTTTTTATTTCTTGTCTATAGAAGGCTTTGGGGCTTAAAGGCTTTAATAAACTTCACCTATTTCAGAAATGGAGGAGAATGCATTTTCCATAAATGATAATTGTCCATGTATATATTTTAACTTGACTTAAAGGGACATGAAACCTAAAATCTTTTTTTTGTGATTCAGACAGGGCAAACAATTTTTAAAATATTTCCAATTTACTTCTGTTATCAAATTTGTTTTGTTCCCATAATATTCTTTGTTGAAGAGACAACTAGGTAGGTGTCTGGAGGACTACATGGCAGGAAGTAGTGCTGCCATCTACTGCTCATGCTAATATATCACATTCTTGCAAAACTGCTGCCATATAGTGCTCCAGACACATGCACACTCCTGAGCTTATGTCTTTGCTGTTCCACAAAATATTCTAAGGCCTAGATTTGGAGTTTGGCGGTAAAAGGGCTGTTAACGCTCCGCAGGCTTTTTTCTGGCCGCACCATAAATTTAACTCTGGTATCGAGAGTTAAAACAAATGCTGCGTTAGGCTCCAAAAAAGGAGCGTAGAGCATTTTTACCGCAAATGCAACTCTCGATACCAGAGTTGCTTACGGACGCGGCCGGCCTCAAAAACGTGCTCGTGCACGATTCTCCCATAGGAAACAATGGGGCAGTTTGAGCTGAAAAAAAACCTAACACCTGCAAAAAAGCAGCGTTCAGCTCCTAACGCAGCCCCATTGTTTCCTATGGGGAAACACTTCCTACGTCTGCACCTAACACCCTAACATGTACCCCGAGTCTAAACACCTCTAACCTTACACTTATTAACCCCTAATCTGCCGCCCCCGCTATCGCTGACCCCTGCATTACACTTTTAACCCCTAATCTGCCGCTCCGTAAACCGCCGCAACCTACGTTATCACTATGTACCCCTAATCTGCTGCCCTAACATCGCCGACCCCTATGTTATATTTATTAACCCCTAATCTGCCCCCCACAACGTCGCCGACACCTACCTACACTTATTAACCCCTAATCTGCCGAGCGGACCTGAGCGCTACTATAATAAAGTTATTAGCCCCTAATCCGCCTCACTAACCCTATAATAAATAGTATTAACCCCTAATCTGCCCTCCCTAACATCGCCGACACCTACCTTCAATTATTAACCCCTAATCTTCCGATCGGAGCTCACCGCTATTCTAATAAATGTATTAACCCCTAAAGCTAAGTCTAACCCTAACACTAACACCCCCCTAAGTTAAATATAATTTACATCTAACGAAATAAATTAACTCTTATTAAATAAATTATTCCTATTTAAAGCTAAATACGTACCTGTAAAATACATCCTAATATAGCTACAACATAAATTATAATTATATTATAGCTATTTTAGGATTTATATTTATTTTACAGGTAACTTTGTATTTATTTTAACCAGGTACAATAGCTATTAAATAGTTAAGAACTATTTAATAGCTACCTAGTTAAAATAATAACAAATTTACCTGTAAAATAAATCCTAACCTAAGTTACAAATAAACCTAACACTACCCTATCAATAAAATAATTAAATAAACTACCTACAATTACCTACAATTAACCTAACACTACACTATCAATAAATTAATTAAACACAATTGCTACAAATAAATACAATTAAATAAACTATCTAAAGTACAAAAAATAAAAAAGAACTAAGTTACAAAAAATAAAAAAATATTTACAAACATAAGAAAAATATTACAACAATTTTAAACTAATTACACCTACTCTAAGCCCCCTAATAAAATAACAAAGCCCCCCAAAATAAAAAATTCCCTACCCTATTCTAAATTAAAAAAGTTACAAGCTCTTTTACCTTACCAGCCCTGAACAGGGCCCTTTGCGGGGCATGCCCCAAGAAGTTCAGCTCTTTTGCCTGTAAAAAAAAACATACAATACCCCCCCCAACATTACAACCCACCACCCACATACCCCTAATCTAACCCAAACCCCCCTTAAATAAACCTAACACTAAGCCCCTGAAGATCTTCCTACCTTGTCTTCACCATCCAGGTATCACCGATCCGTCCTGGCTCCAAGATCTTCATCCAACCCAAGCGGGGGTTGGCGATCCATCATCCGGTGCTGAAGAGGTCCAGAAGAGGCTCCAAAGTCTTCCTCCTATCCGGCAAGAAGAGGACATCCGGACCGGCAAACATCTTCTCCAAGCGGCATCTTCGATCTTCTTCCACCCGGAGCGAAGCGGCAGGATCCAGAAGACCTCCAGCGCGGAACATCCATCCGGACCGACGACTGAACGACGAATGACTGTTCCTTTAAGGGACGTCATCCAAGATGGCGTCCCTCGAATTCCGATTGGCTGATAGGATTCTATCAGCCAATCGGAATTAAGGTAGGAATTTTCTGATTGGCTGATGGAATCAGCCAATCAGAATCAAGTTCAATCCGATTGGCTGATCCAATCAGCCAATCAGATTGAGCTCGCATTCTATTGGCTGATCGGAACAGCCAATAGAATGCGAGCTCAATCTGATTGGCTGATTGGATCAGCCAATCGGATTGAACTAGATTCTGATTGGCTGATTCCATCAGCCAATCAGAAAATTCCTACCTTAATTCCGATTGGCTGATAGAATCCTATCAGCCAATCGGAATTCGAGGGACGCCATCTTGGATGACGTCCCTTAAAGGAACAGTCATTCGTCGTTCAGTCGTCGGTCCGGATGGATGTTCCGCGCTGGAGGTCTTCTGGATCCTGCCGCTTCGCTCCGGATGGAAGAAGATCGAAGATGCCGCTTGGAGAAGATGTTTGCCGGTCCGGATGTCCTCTTCTTGCCGGATAGGAGGAAGACTTTGGAGCCTCTTCTGGACCTCTTCAGCACCAGATGATGGATCGCCAACCCCCGCTTGGGTTGGATGAAGATCTTGGAGCCAGGACGGATCGGTGATACCTGGATGGTGAAGACAAGGTAGGAAGATCTTCAGGGGCTTAGTGTTAGGTTTATTTAAGGGGGGTTTGGGTTAGATTAGGGGTATGTGGGTGGTGGGTTGTAATGTTGGGGGGGGGGTATTGTATGTTTTTTTTTACAGGCAAAAGAGCTGAACTTCTTGGGGCATGCCCCGCAAAGGGCCCTGTTCAGGGCTGGTAAGGTAAAAGAGCTTGTAACTTTTTTAATTTAGAATAGGGTAGGGAATTTTTTATTTTGGGGGGCTTTGTTATTTTATTAGGGGGCTTAGAGTAGGTGTAATTAGTTTAAAATTGTTGTAATATTTTTCTTATGTTTGTAAATATTTTTTTATTTTTTGTAACTTAGTTCTTTTTTATTTTTTGTACTTTAGATAGTTTATTTAATTGTATTTATTTGTAGCAATTGTGTTTAATTAATTTATTGATAGTGTAGTGTTAGGTTAATTGTAGGTAATTGTAGGTAGTTTATTTAATTATTTTATTGATAGGGTAGTGTTAGGTTTATTTGTAACTTAGGTTAGGATTTATTTTACAGGTAAATTTGTTATTATTTTAACTAGGTAGCTATTAAATAGTTCTTAACTATTTAATAGCTATTGTACCTGGTTAAAATAAATACAAAGTTACCTGTAAAATAAATATAAATCCTAAAATAGCTATAATATAATTATAATTTATGTTGTAGCTATATTAGGATGTATTTTACAGGTACGTATTTAGCTTTAAATAGGAATAATTTATTTAATAAGAGTTAATTTATTTCGTTAGATGTAAATTATATTTAACTTAGGGGGGTGTTAGTGTTAGGGTTAGACTTAGCTTTAGGGGTTAATACATTTATTAGAATAGCGGTGAGCTCCGATCGGAAGATTAGGGGTTAATAATTGAAGGTAGGTGTCAGCGATGTTAGGGAGGGCAGATTAGGGGTTAATACTATTTATTATAGGGTTAGTGAGGCGGATTAGGGGCTAATAACTTTATTATAGTAGCGCTCAGGTCCGCTCGGCAGATTAGGAGTTAATAAGTGTAGGCAGGTGTCGGCGACGTTGAGGGGGCAGATTAGGGGTTAATAAATATAATATAGGAGTCGGCGGTGTTAGGGGTAGCAGATTAGGGGTACATAGGGATAACGTAGGTGGCGGCGCTTTGCGGTCGGAAGATTAGGGGTTAATTATTTTAAGTAGCTGGCGGCGATGTTGTGGGGGGCAGATTAGGGGTTAATAAATATAATATAGGGGTCGGCGGGGTTAGGGGCAGCAGATTAGGGGTACATAAGTATAACGTAGGTGGCGGTCGGCAGATTAGGGGTTAAAAATTTTAATCGAGTGGCGGCGATGTGGGGGGAGCTCGGTTTAGGGGTACATAGGTAGTTTATGGGTGTTAGTGTACTTTAGGGTACAGTAGTTAAGAGCTTTATAAACCGGCGTCAGCCAGAAAGCTCTTAACTCCTGCTATTTTCAGGCGGCTGGAATTTTGTCGTTAGAGCTCTAACGCTCACTTCAGAAACGACTCTAAATACCGGCGTTAGAAAGATCCCATTGAAAAGATAGGCTACGCAAATGGCGTAGGGGGATCTGCGGTATGGAAAAGTCGCGGCTGTAAAGTGAGCGTTAGACCCTTTAATCACTGACTCCAAATACCAGCGGGCGGCCAAAACCAGCGTTAGGAGCCTCTAACGCTGGTTTTGACGGCTACCGCCGAACTCCAAATCTAGGCCTAAGAGTATAAAGAAAATGTGATAATAGAAGTAAATTAAAAAGCTGCTCTATCTGAATCATGGAAGAAAAAAATGGGTTTAATGTCCCTTTAAAGTGTTTACTTTGAATATTAACTTAGGTGAAAGATTTTCTTGTTTTTTTAATGCAGCACATTTGACATAATAATATAATAAGCTTTATGTCTTTCTAGATAAGCACTTTGAAGCACATATTTTTAGTTTTGTAAATATTGTCTTAAATATGGAACATTAAACTATTAGATAAAATAACATTATGTGCCACGTGTAATTTCCAAACATTCCCTGGCAATTACAATAGATGTCTGACATTCCATGCGTACAATTCTATTTCTTATCCTGTAACCCTAGTTCTATCCCTATTTCCCTTATTCTACACACAGGAAAAGTTATTGTTGCTATTGCTTAGCTGTGTTTAGTTCAGATTCCTCTCTGTACCTGATAGGATGGGTCTGCCACCCGCTGCTGCTCCAGTACAGTGTGATGATAAAACTCATTGCATATGGGACAGTTAAGCCAAAAGGGTGCCTGTCAGTCACCCCAGCTTGCCCATATGTTTGCCGGCATGGGTCCTAAATGCATGCTGCCAGAACCATTGGCTCGTGCCAAAAGATATTAAATTGCCAGCAGGGTGTGTTTAGAGCTAGGATGATTGATTAAGCACAGATTCCCAAGCTGATCTAGCTCAAACGGAGCTGAAAAAAGCAGGGCACATGTCCACATTGGGATTCTTTTGCAAGAAAGTTCTGAAACATAAATTGAAACGAAAATGATCACATACTGGGTATTAACTCTTAACATGTCTAGCTTGGATGAGGGAGAGAGAGAGAGGAATGAGACACAAGAAAAGGAGAGGGAGGTGAGAGAGGTGATAGGAGAGGTGTGAGAAGAGCCAGTAGGAGTATGAGAGGGGCATGAGAGACTTAGATAAATAATTATGAGACAGTAGGGAGTATGGGGCCTATTTATTATGGTGCAAGCGGACATGATCCAATATAGCGGATCATGTTCGCTGCACATCGATAAATGCCGACAGCATACGCTGTCGCCATTTATCATTGCACCAGCTGTTCTTGTGAACGGCTGGTGCAGTGCCGCCCCCTTCAGATTCGCGGCCAGTCGGCCGCTAGCAGGGGGTGTCAATCAACCCGATCATATTCAATCGGTTTTGTTTCTGCCCGCTGCCTCAGAGCAGGCGGACAGGTTATGGAGCAGCGGTCTTGATAAATGGAGCTTGATAAATAGGAGCTTAATAAATATGCCCCTATGAGATGGCATAGATCAGGGATGGCAAACTGGTGACCCGAGGACTAAATGCAGCACTCTAACTAGATTTTGCGGTCTCTTGGGAGAAGCAGAACTATCAATGTGTGCCATAGTTTTTGTGGCCCCAGGACAAATTGTAACTAAAAAAACATACGCCTAGATTACGAGTCTTGCGTTAGCCTTAAAAAGCAGCGTTGAGAGGTCCCAATGCTGCTTTTTAACGCCCGCTGGTATTACGAGTCTTGAAATGACAGGCTCACCGCTCACTTTTTTGGCCAGACTCGAAAATACCGCAAATCCACTTACGTCAATTGCGTATCCTATATTTTTAATGCGACTTAACCCCTAAACAGCCACACTCCTGCATCGCAAACATGAGTTAAATTTTATTAATCCCTAATCTGCCGTCCCTAACATCACCGACACCTACCTACATTTATTAACCCCTAATCTGCCGCCCCTAACGTCGCCACCACTATATTAAAGTTATTAACCCCTAAATCTAAGTCTAACCCTAACCCCACCTAACTTAAATATAATTTAAATAAATCTAAATAAAATTGCTACAATTACCTAAAATATTCCTTTTTAAAACTAAATACTTACCGATAAAATAAACCCTAAGCTAGCTACAATAAAACTAATAGTTACATTGTATCTATCTTAGGGTTTATTTTTATTTTACAGGCAAGTTTGTATTTATTTTAACTGGGTACAATAGTTATTAAATAGTTATTAACTATTTAATAGCTACCTAGTTAAAATAAAGACAAATTTACCTGTAAAATAAAACCTAAACTAAGTTACAATTACACCTAACACTACACTACAATTAAATTAATTTCATAAATTAACTACAATTAAACACAATTAAATACAATTATCTAAAATACGGAAAAAAAACAAATACTAAATTACAGAAAATAATAAAATAATTACAAGTTTTCTAATTACACCTAATCTAATCCCCCTAATAAAATAAAAAAAGCCCCCCAAAATAATTAAAAGCCCTACCCTATACTAAATTACAAATATCCCTTAAAAGGGCCTTTTGCGGGGCATTGCCCCAAAGTAATCAGCTCTTTTACCTGTAAAAAAAAGTACAATACCCCCCTCCAACATTAAAACCCACCACCCACACACCCAACCCTACTCTAAAACCCACCCAATCCCCTCTCAGCCAATCGGAATTAAGGTAGAACAAATCCTATTGGCTGATGCAATCAGCCAATAGGATTGAAGTTCAATCCTATTGACTGATTAGAACAGCCAATAGGATTGAAGTTCAATCCTATTGACTGATTAGAACAGCTGATAGGATTGAAGTTCAATCCTATTGGCTGATTTCATCAGCCAATAGAATTTTTCTACCTTAATTCCGATTGGCTGATAGATTTCTATCAGCCAATCGGAATTAAAGGGACACCATCTTGGATGATGTCACTTAAAGGTACCTTCATTCAGTCGTCGGATCAAGAAGAAAAAGGATGCTCCGCGTCGGATGTCTTGAAGATGGACCCGCTCCGCGCCGGATGGATGAAGATAGAAGATGCTGTCTTTATGAAGACTTCTGCCCGTCTGGAGGACCACTTTGCCCGGCTTCGTTGAGGACTTCGGCCCGGTTGGGTGAAGACTTCTCAAGGTAGGGTGATCTTCAAGGGGTTAGTGTTAGGTTTTATTAAGGGGGGATTGGGTGGGTTTTAGAGTAGGGTTGGGTGTGTGGGTGGTGGGTTTTAATGTTGGGGGGGTTATTATACTTTTTTTTACAGGTAAAAGAGCTGATTACTTTGGGGCAATGCCCCGCAAAAGGCCCTTTTAAGGGCTATCTGTGATTTAGTATAGAGTAGGGCTTTTTATTATTTTGGGGGGCTTTTTTATTTTATTAGGGGATTAGATTAGGTGTAATTAGTTTAAAAAACTTCTAATTATTTTATTATTTTCTGTAATTTAGTGTTTGTTTTTTTCCGTACTTTAGATAATTGTATTTAATTGTATTTAATTTAGGAAATTAATTTAATTGTATTGTAGTGTTAGGTGTAATTGTAACTTAGGTTAGGTTTTATTTTACAGGTAAATTTGTCTTTATTTTAACTAGGTAGCTATTAAATAGTTAATAACTATTTAATAACTTTTCTACCTAGTTAAAACAAATACAAAGTTGCCTGTAAAATAAAAATAAATCCTAGGTAAGTATTTAGTTTTAAATAGGAATTATTTACGGCTAGATTTAGAGTTTTGTCGGTAACGACCCGCGTATCTAACGCTGGCTTTTTTCTGGCCGCACCTTTAAAATAACTCTGGTATTGAGAGTCCACAGAATGGCTGCGTTAGGCTCCAAAAAAGGAGCGTAGAGCATATTTAAAGCAACTTCAACACTCGATACCAGAGTTGCTTACGGACGCGGCCAGCCTCAAAAACGTGCTTGTGCACGATTCCCCCATAGGAAACAATGGGGCTGTTTGAGCTGAAAAAAAACCTAACACCTGCAAAAAAGCCGCGTTCAGCTCCTAACGCAGCCCCATTGTTTCCTATGGGGAAACACTTCCTACGTCTGCACCTAACACTCTAACATGTACCCCGAGTCTAAACACCCCTAACCTTACACTTATTAACCCCTATTCTGCCGCCCCGCTATCGCTGACCCCTGCATATTATTATTAACCCCTAATCTGCCGCTCCGTAAACCGTTGCTACTTACATTATCCCTATGTACCCCTAATCTGCTGCCCCTAACACCGCCGACCCCAATATTATATTTATTAACCCCTAATCTGCCCCCCACAACGTCGCCTCCACCTGCCTACACTTATTAACCCCTAATCTGCCGAGCGGACCGCACCGCTATTATTATAAAGTTATTAACCCCTAATCCGCCTCACTAACCCTATAATAAATAGTATTAACCCCTAATCTGCCCTCCCTAACATCGCCGACACCTAACTTCAATTATTAACCCCTAATCTGCCGACTGGAGCTCACCGCTATTCTAATAAATGTATTAACCCCTAAAGCTAAGTCTAACCCTAACACCCCCCTAAATTAAATATAATTTTAATCTAACAAAATTAATTAACTCTTATTAAATAAATTATTCCTATTTAAAGCTAAATACTTACCTGTAAAATAAATCCTAATATAGCTACAATATAAATTATATTTATATTATAGCTATTTTAGGATTAATATTTATTTTACAGGTAACTTTGTATTTATTTTAACCAGGTACAATAGCTATTAAATAGTTAAGAACTATTTAATAGCTAAAATAGTTAAAATAATTACAAATTTACCTGTAAAATAAATCCTAACCTAAGTTACAATTAAACCTAACTCTACACTATCAATAAATTAATTAAATAAAATACCTATAATTATCTACAATTAAACCTAACACTACACTATCAATAAATAAATTAAATACAATTCCTACAAATAAATACAATGAAATAAACTAACTAAAGTACAAAAAATAAAAAAGAACTAAGTTACAAAAAATAAAAAAATATTTACAAACATTAGAAATATATTACAACAATTTTAAACTAATTACACCTACTCTAAGCCCCCTAATAAAATAACAAAGCCCCCCAAAATAAAAAAATGCCCTACCCTATTCTAAATTACTAAAGTTCAAAGCTCTTTTACCTTACCAGCCCTGAACAGGGCCCTTTGCGGGGCATGCCCCAAGAAGTTCAGCTCTTTTGCCTGTAAAAAAAACATACAATACCCCCCCCAACATTACAACCCACCACCCACATACCCCTAATCTAACCCAAACCCCCCTTAAATAAACCTAACACTAAGCCCCTGAAGATCTCCCTACCTTGAGTCGTCTTCACCCAGCCGAGCCAAATTCTTCATCCAAGCGGAGCAAGTAGAGGTCCTCCATCCGGTAGAAGTCTTCATCCAAGCGGGGCAGAAGAGGTCTTCCATACGATTGAAGTCTTCATCCAAGAGGCATCTTCTATCGTCATCCATCCGGAGCGGAGCGGCAGCATCCTGAAGACCTCCGACGCGGAACATCCATCCTGGCCGACGACGTCCAACTGAAAAATGACGGTTCCTTTAAGGGACGTCATCCAAGATGGCGTCCCTCGAATTCCGATTGGCTGATAGGATTCTATCAGCCAATCGGAATTAAGGTAGGAATATTCTGATTGGCTGATGGAATCAGCCAATCAGAATCAAGTTCAATCCGATTGGCTGCTCCAATCAGCCAATCAGATTGAGCTCGCATTCTATTGGCTGATCGGAACAGCCAATAGAATGCGAGCTCAATCTGATTGGCTGATTGGATCAGCCAATCGGATTGAACTTGATTCTGATTGGCTAATTCCATCAGCCAATCAGAATATTCCTACCTTAATTCCGATTGGCTGATAGAATCCTATCAGCCAATCGGAATTCGAGGGACGCCATCTTGGATGTTGTCATTTAAAGGAACCGTCATTCTTCAGTTGGACGTCGTCGGCCAGGATGGATGTTCCGCGTCGGAGGTCTTCAGGATGCTGCCGCTCCGCTCCGGATGGATGACGATAGAAGATGCCTCTTGGTTGAAGACTTCAATCGGATGGAAGACCTCTTCTGCCCGCTTGGATGAAGACTTCTACCGGATGGAGGACCTCTTCTTGCTCCGCTTGCATGAAGAATTTGGCTCGGCTGGGTGAAGACGACTCAAGGTAGGGAGATCTTCAGGGGCTTAGTGTTAGGTTTATTTAAGGGGGGTTTGGGTTAGATTAGGGGTATGTGGGTGGTGGGTTGTAATGTTGGGGGGGGTATTGTATGTTTTTTTTTACAGGCAAAAGAGCTGAACTTCTTGGGGCATGCCCCGCAAAGGGCCCTGTTCAGGGCTGGTAAGGTAAAAGAGCTTTGAACTTTAGTAATTTAGAATAGGGTAGGCCATTTTTTTTATTTTGGGGGGCTTTGTTATATTATTAGGGGGCTTAGAGTAGGTGTAATTAGTTTAAAATTGTTGTAATATATTTCTAATGTTTGTAAATATTTTTTTATTTTTTGTAACTTAGTTCTTTTTTATTTTTTGTACTTTAGTTAGTTTATTTCATTGTATTTATTTGTAGGAATTGTATTTAATTTATTTATTGATAGTGTAGTGTTAGGTTAATTGTAGATAATTATAGGTATTTTATTTAATTAATTTATTGATAGTGTAGTGTTAGGTTTATTTGTAACTTAGGTTAGGATTTATTTTACAGGTAAATTTGTAATTATTTTAACTATTTAGCTATTAAATAGTTCTTAACTATTTAATAGCTATTGTACCTGGTTAAAATAAATACAAAGTTACCTGTAAAATAAATATTAATCCTAAAATAGCTATAATATAAATATAATTTATATTGTAGCTATATTAGGATTTATTTTACAGGTAAGTATTTAGCTTTAAATAGGAATAATTTATTTAATAAGAGTTAATTAATTTAGTTAGATGTCAAATTATATTTAACTTAGGGGGGTGTTAGTGTTAGGGTTAGACTTAGCTTTAGGGGTTAATACATTTATTAGAATAGCGGTGAGCTCCAGTCGGCAGATTAGGGTATAATAATTTAAGTTAGGTGTCGGCGATGTTAGGGAGGGCAGATTAGGGGTTAATACTATTTATTATAGGGTTAGTGAGGCGGATTAGGGGTTAATAACTTTATTATAGTAGCGTTGCGGTCCGCTCGGCAGATTAGGGGTTAAGAAGTGTAGGCAGGTGGAGGCGACGTTGAGGGGGGCAGATTAGGGGTTAATAAATATAATATAGGGGTCGGCGGTGTTAGGGGCAGCAGATTAGGGGTACATAGCTATAATGTAGGTGGCGGCTCTTTGCGGTCGGCAGATTAGGGGTTAATTATTGTAGGTAGCTGGCTGCGACGTTGTGGGGGGCAGGTTAGGGGTTAATAAATATAATATGGGGGTCGGCGGTGTTAGGGGCAGCAGATTAGGGGTACATAAGTATAACGTAGATGGCGGTCGGTAGATTAGGGGTTAAAAAATTTTAATAGAGTGGCGGCGATGTGGGGGGACCTCGGTTTAGGGGTACATAGGTAGTTTATGGGTGTTAGTGTACTTTAGAGCACAGTAGTTAAGAGCTTTATGAACCGGCGTTAGCCCAGAAATCTCTTAACTACTGACTTTTTTCTGCGGCTGGAGTTTTGTCGTTAGATTTCTAACGCTCACTTCAGACACGACTCTAAATACCGGAGTTAGAAAGATCCCATTGAAAAGATAGGATACGCAATTGACGTAAGGGGATCTGCGGTATGGAAAAGTCGCGGCTGAAAAGTGAGCATTAGACCCTTTTTTGAATGACTCCAAATACCGGCGGTAGCCTAAAACCAGCGTTAGGAGCCTCTAACGCTGGTTTTCACGGCTACCGCCAAACTCCAAATCTAGGCCTTAGTTAATTGTAGTAATTTTATTTAGATTTATTTAAATTATATTTAAGTTAGGGGGTGTAAGGGTTAGGGTTAGACTTAGTTTTAGGGGTTAATAACTTTAATATAGTGGCAGCGACGTTGGGGGCGGCAGATTAGGGGTTAATAATTGTAGGTAGGTTGCGGCACCATTGGGGGCGGCATATTAGGGGTTAATAAATATAATGTAGGTGTCGGCGATGTTGGGGGCAGCAGATTAGGGGTTCATAAGTATAATGTAGGTGGCGGCGGTGTCCGGAGCGGCAGATTAGGGGTTAATAATATAATGCAGGTGGCGGCGATGTCGGAGGCGGCAGATTAGGAGTTAATAAGTGTAAGATTAGGGGTGTTTAGACTCGGGGTTCATGTTAGGGTGTTAGGTGTAGACATAAAATGTATTTCCCCATAGGAATCAATGGGGCTGCGTTAGGAGCTTTACGCTGCTTTTTTGCAGGTGTTAGTTTTTTTCAGCCGGCTCTCCCCCATTGATTCCTATGGGGAAATCGTGCACAAGCACGTTTTACTAGCTCACCGCTATCGTAAGCAGCGCTGGTATTGAGGCGACATGTGGAGCAAAATTTTGCTATCCGCTCACTTTTCTGCGGCTAATGCCGGATTTGAAAAAACCTGTAATACCAGCGCTGTCTGTAGGTGAGCGGTGAGCATAAAATGCTTGTTAGCACCGCACAGCCTTTCCGACAAAACTCATTATCTACCCGATAGGCTTTTGTATGAACTCAACTCAAAAAAAGCCCTTGGGTTAAGAAAAGCATACAGAGGGTACTCTACAACCTTAGCTAAACCAGGACCTGTGCCACTGAATATTTTTTTTCCGGAATGTTTAGAGGGACAGTCAAGTGCAAAAAAACCTTTCATGTTTCAAATAGGGCATGTAATTTTAAACCACTTTCCAATTTACTTTTATCACCAATTTTGCTTTGTTCACTTGGTATTCTTAGTTTAAAGCTAATCCTCGGAAGGTTCATATGATAATTTCTAAGCCCTTGAAGGCCTCCTCTTATCACATGCTTTTTAATTTGCTTTTCACAACAGGGGAGAGCTAGTTCATGTAAACCATATAGATAACATTGTGATCACACCCGTGGATTGTGGCAGACACTGCACTAATTGGCTTAAATGAAAGTCAATAGATAATAAATAAGATGTCATGTGATCAGGGGGCAGTCTGCAGAGGCTTAGATACAATTTAATCACAGAGGTAAAAAGTATATTAATATAACAGTGTTGGTTATGCAAAACTGGGGAAAGGGTAATAAAGGGATTATCATTCTTTCAAAACAACAAAAATTATGGTGTTGACTGTCCATTTAATAGCCATACATTGATATGTGGCCCTTAAGGCTTCTAAAATATTTATCATCTGCCCCCATGTGTTAAGGTTGGCCACCCCTGACATAAATGATTATGAGAGGGGGGTGTATGTGACAAGAGAGAGAGGTATTAGTGTACGGAGATGGGTGTTAGACAAGATAGGGGATACAAAAGGAAAAGTATATGTGTGACAGTGTATAGAGATGGTAGGAGAGTAGAGGATAGGGGTATGAGAGGTGATGGCAAGCTAGTTATAAGATGTGAGTAGAAAACAGGAGTATGAGCTATGAGATAGTTATAAAAAAAGATAGGTAATGAAAGGAGAGAGTGAGAATTGCAAGATGGTTATGAGAGATAGTAAAACAGGGGTTTGAGAGAGTAGATATGTAGTTATGAGAGATAGTAAAACAGGGGTTTGAGAGAGTAGATATGTAGTTATGAGAGATAGTAAAACAGGGGTTTGAGAGAGTAGTTATGTAGTTATGAGAGATAGTAAAACAGGGGTGTGAGAGAGTAGATATGTAGTTATGAGAGATAGTAAAACAGGGGTTTTGATAGAGTAGATATGTAGTTATGAGAGATAGTAAAACAGGGATGTGAGAGAGTAGATATGTAGTTATGAGAGATAGTAAAACAGGGATGTGAGAGAGTAGATATGTAGTTATGAGAGATAGTAAAACAGGGATGTGAGAGTAGATATGTAGTTATGAGAGATAGTAAAACAGGGATGTGAGAGAGTAGATATGTAGTTATGAGAGATAGTAAAACTTGGCTGTGAGAGAGTAGATATGTAGTTATGAGAGATAGTAAAACAGGGGTGTGAGAGAGTAGATATGTAGTTATGAGAGATAGTATAACAGGAGTATGAAAGAGTAGATTAGTAGTTATAAAAGATACTAAAACAAGGGTGTGAGAGATTAGATATGTATTAATGAGAGATAGCAAAACAGGGGTGTGAGAGAGTAGATATGTAGTTATGAGAGATAGTAAAACAGGGGTTTGAGAGAGTAGATATGTAGTTATAAGAGATAGTAAAACAGGGATGTGAGAGAGTAGATATGTAGTTATGAGTGATAGTAAAACAGGGATGTGAGAGAGTAGATATTTAGTTATGAGAGATAGTAAAACAGGTGTGTTAGAGAGTAGATATGTAGTTATTAGAGATAGTTAAACAGGGATGTGAGAGAGTAGATATGTAGTTATGAGAGATAGTAAAACAGGGGTGTGAGAGAGTAGATATGTAGTTATGAGAGATAGTAAAACTTGGGTGTGAGAGAGTAGATATGTAGTTATGAGAGATAGTAAAACAGGGGTGTGAGAGAGTAGATATGTAGTTATGAGAGATAGTAGAACAGGAGTATGAAAGAGTAGATTAGTAGTTATAAAAGATAGTAAAACAGGGGTGTGAGAGATTCGATATGTATTAATGAGAGATAGTAAAACAGGGGTGTGAGAGAGTAGATATGTAGTTATGAGAGATAGTAAAACAGGGATGTGAGAGTAGATATGTAGTTATGAGAGATAGTAAAACAGGGATGTGAGAGAGTAGATATGTAGTTATGAGAGATAGTAAAACTTGGGTGTGAGAGAGTAGATATGTAGTTATGAGAGATAGTAAAACAGGGGTGTGAGAGAGTAGATATGTAGTTATGAGAGATAGTAGAACAAGAGTATGAAAGAGTAGATTAGTAGTTATAAAAGATAGTAAAACAGGGGCGTGAGAGATTAGATATGTAATAATGAGAGATAGTAAAACAGGGGTGTGAGAGAGTAGATATGTAGTTATGAGAGATAGTAAAACAGGGGTGTGAGAGAGTAGATATGTAGTTATGAGGGATAGTAAAACAGGGGTGTGAGAGTAGATATGTAGTTATGAGAGATAGTAAAACAGGGATGTGAGAGAGTAGATGTGTAGTTATGAGAGATAGTAAAACAGGGGTGTCAGATAGTGAATATGCAGTTACAATAGATAGTAAAACAGAGGTGTGAGAGAGTAGATATGTAGTTATGAGAGATAGTAAAACAGGGGTATGAAAGAGTAGATATGTAGTTTTGAGAGATAGTAAAACAAGGATGTGAAAGAGTAGATATGTAGTTATGAGAGATAGTAAAACAGGGTGGTGAGAGAGTAGATGTGTAGTTATGAGAGATAGTAAAACAGGGATGTGAGAGAGTAGATGTGTAGTTATGAGAGATAGTAAAACAGGGGTGTCAGATAGTAGATATGCAGTTACAATAGATAGTAAAACAGAGGTGTGAGAGAGTAGATATGTAGTTATGAGAGATAGTAAAACAGAGGTATGAAAGAGTAGATATGTAGTTTTGAGAGATAGTAAAACAAGGATGTGAAAGAGTAGATATGTAGTTATGATAGATAGTAAAAAAGGGATGTGAGAGAGTAGATGTGTAGTTATGAGAGATAGTAAAACAGGGGTGTGAGATAGTAGATATGCAGTTACAATAGATAGTAAAACAGAGGTGTGAGAGAGTAGATATGTAGTTATGAGAGATAGTAAAACAAGTATGTGAGATAGTAGATATGTAGTTATGAGAGATAGTAAAACAGGGATGTGAGAGAGTAGATATGTAGTTATGAGTGATAGTAAAACAGGGATGTGAGAGAGTAGATATTTAGTTATGAGAGATAGTAAAACAGGTGTGTTAGAGAGTAGATATGTAGTTATAAGAGATAGTTAAACAGGGATGTGAGAGAGTAGATATGTAGTTATGAGAGATAGTAAAACAGGGGTGTGAGAGAGTAGATATGTAGTTATGAGAGATAGTAAAACTTGGGTGTGAGAGAGTAGATATGTAGTTATGAGAGATAGTAAAACAGGGGTGTGAGAGAGTAGATATGTAGTTATGAGAGATAGTAGAACAGGAGTATGAAAGAGTAGATTAGTAGTTATAAAAGATAGTAAAACAGGGGTGTGAGAGATTAGATATGTATTAATGAGAGATAGTAAAACAGGGGTGTGAGAGAGTAGATATGTAGTTATGAGAGATAGTAAAACAGGGATGTGAGAGTAGATATGTAGTTATGAGAGATAGTAAAACAGGGATGTGAGAGAGTAGATATGTAGTTATGAGAGATAGTAAAACTTGGGTGTGAGAGAGTAGATATGTAGTTATGAGAGATAGTAAAACAGGGGTGTGAGAGAGTAGATATGCAGTTATGAGAGATAGTAGAACAGGAGTATGAAAGAGTAGATTAGTAGTTATAAAAGATAGTAAAACAGGGGTGTGAGAGATTAGATATGTATTAATGAGAGATAGTAAAACAGGGGTGTGAGAGAGTAGATATGTAATTATGAGAGTTAGTAAAACAGGGGTGTGAGAGAGTAGATATGTAGTTATGAGGGATAGTAAAACGGGTGTGAGAGTAGATATGTAGTTATGAGAGATAGTAAAACAGGGATGTGAGAGAGTAGATGTGTAGTTATGAGAGATAGTAAAACAGGGGTGTCAGATAGTAGATATGCAGTTACAATAGATAGTAAAACAGAGGTGTGAGAGAGTAGATATGTAGTTATGAGAGATAGTAAAACGGGTATGAAAGAGTAGATATGTAGTTTTGAGAGATAGTAAAACAAGGATGTGAAAGAGTATATATGTAGTTATGAGAGATAGTAAAACAGGGATGTGAGAGAGTAGATGTGTAGTTATGAGAGATAGTAAAACAGGGGTGTGAGATAGTAGATATGCAGTTACAATAGATAGTAAAACAGAGGTGTGAGAGAGTAGATATGTAGTTATGAGAGATAGTAAAACGGGTATGAAAGAGTAGATATGTAGCTATGTGAGATAGTAAAACTGGGGTATTAGATAGTAGATATGCAGTTACAATAGATAGTAAAACAGGGGTGTGAGAGAGTATATATGTAGTTATGAGAGATAGTAAAACAAGTTTGTGAGATAGTAGATATGTAGTTATGAGAGATAGTAAAACAGGGATGTGAGAGAGTAGATATGTAGTTATGAGAGATAGTAAAACAGGGGTATGAAAGAGTAGATAAGTAGTTATGAGAGATAGTAAAACAGGGATGTGAGAGAGTAGATATGTAGCTATGAGAGATAGTAAAACAGGAGTATGAGAGAGTAGATATGTAGTTATGAAAGATTGTAAAACAGGGATGTGAGAGAGTAGATATTTAGTTATGAGAGATAGTAAAACAGGTGTGTTAGAGAGTAGATATGTAGTTATGAGAGATAGTAAAACAGGGATGTGAGAGTAGATATGTAGTTATGAGAGATAGTAAAACAGGGATGTGAGAGAGTAGATATGTAGTTATGAGAGATAGTAAAACTTGGCTGTGAGAGAGTAGATATGTAGTTATGAGAGATAGTAAAACAGGGGTGTGAGAGAGTAGATATGTAGTTATGAGAGATAGTAGAACAGGAGTATGAAAGAGCAGATTAGTAGTTATAAAAGATACTAAAAGAAGGGTGTGAGAGATTAGATATGTAGTTATGAGAGATAGTAAAACAGGGATGTGAGAGAGTAGATATTTAGTTATGAGAGATAGTAAAACAGGCATGTTAGAGAGTAGATATGTAGTTATAAGAGATAGTAAAACAGGGATGTGAGAGAGTAGATATGTAGTTATGAGAGATAGTAAAACAGGGGTGTGAGAGAGTAGATATGTAGTTATGAGAGATAGTAAAACTTGGGTGTGAGAGAGTAGATATGTAGTTATGAGAGATAGTAAAACAGGGGTGTGAGAGAGTAGATATGTAGTTATGAGAGATAGTAAAACAGGAGTATGAAAGAGTAGATTAGTAGTTAGAAAAGATAGTAAAACAGGGGTGTGAGAGATTAGATATGTATTAATGAGAGATAGTAAAACAGGGGTGTGAGAGAGTAGATATGTAGTTATGAAAGATAGTAAAACAGGGATGTGAGAGTAGATATGTAGTTATGAGAGATAGTAAAACAGGGATGTGAGAGAGTAGATATGTAGTTAGGAGAGATAGTAAAACTTGGGTGTGAGAGAGTAGATATGTAGTTATGAGAGCTAGTAAAACGGGTGTGAGAGAGTAGATATGTAGTTATGAGAGAAAGTAGAACAGGAGTATGAAAGAGTAGATTAGTAGTTATAAAAGATAGTAAAACAGGGGGGTGAGAGATTAGATATGTATTAATGAGAGATAGTAAAACAGGGGTGTGAGAGAGTAGATATGTAGTTATGAGAGATAATAAAACAGGGGTGTGAGAGAGTAGATATGTAGTTATGAGGGATAGTAAAACAGGGGTGTGAGAGAGTAGATATGTAGTTATGAGAGATAGTAGAACAGGGGTGTCAGATAGTAGATATGCAGTTACAATAGATAGTAAAACAGAGGTGTGAGAGAGTAGATATGTAGTTATGGGAGATAGTAAAACAGGGGTATGAAAGAGTAGATATGTAGTTTTGAGAGATAGTAAAACAAGGATGTGAAAGAGTAGATATGTAGTTATGAGAGATAGTAAAAAAGGGATGTGAGAGAGTAGATGTGTAGTTATGAGAGATAGTAAAACAGGGGTGTGAGATAGTAGATATGCAGTTACAATAGATAGTAAAACAGAGGTGTGAGAGAGTAGATATGTAGTTATGAGAGATAGTAAAACAAGTATGTGATATAGTAGATATGTAGTTATGAGAGATAGTAAAACAGGGATGTGAGAGAGTAGATATGTAGTTATGAGTGATAGTAAAACAGGGATGTGAGAGAGTAGATATTTAGTTATGAGAGATAGTAAAACAGGTGTGTTAGAGAGTAGATATGTAGTTATAAGAGATAGTTAAACAGGGATGTGAGAGAGTAGATATGTAGTTATGAGAGATAGTAAAACAGGGGTGTGAGAGAGTAGATATGTAGTTATGAGAGATAGTACAACTTGGGTGTGAGAGAGTAGATATGTATTAATGAGAGATAGTAAAACAGGGGTGTGAGAGAGTAGATATGTAGTTATGAGAGATAGTAAAACAGGGATGTGAGAGTAGATATGTAGTTATGAGAGATAGTAAAACAGGGATGTGAGAGAGTAGATATGTAGTTATGAGAGATAGTAAAACTTGGGTGTGAGAGAGTAGATATGTAGTTATGAGAGATAGTAAAACAGGGGTGTGAGAGAGTAGATATGTAGTTATGAGAGATAGTAGAACAGGAGTATGAAAGAGTAGATTAGTAGTTATAAAAGATAGTAAAACAGGGGTGTGAGAGATTAGATATGTATTAATGAGAGATAGTAAAACAGGGGTGTGAGAGAGTAGATATGTAATTATGAGAGATAGTAAAAAAGGGGTGTGAGAGAGTAGATATGTAGTTATGAGGGATAGTAAAACGGGTGTGAGAGTAGATATGTAGTTATGAGAGATAGTAAAACAGAGGTATGAAAGAGTAGATATGTAGTTTTGAGAGATAGTAAAACAAGGATGTGAAAGAGTAGATATGTAGTTATGAGAGATAGTAAAACAGGGATGTGAGAGAGTAGATGTGTAGTTATGAGAGATAGTAAAACAGGGGTGTGAGATAGTAGATATGCAGTTACAATAGATAGTAAAACAGAGGTGTGAGAGAGTAGATATGTAGTTATGAGAGATAGTAAAACGGGTATGAAAGAGTAGATATGTAGCTATGTGAGATAGTAAAACTGGGGTATTAGATAGTAGATATGCAGTTACAATAGATAGTAAAACAGGGGTGTGAGAGAGTATATATGTAGTTATGAGAGATAGTAAAACAAGTTTGTGAGATAGTAGATATGTAGTTATGAGAGATAGTAAAACAGGGATGTGAGAGAGTAGATATGTAGTTATGAGGGATAGTAAAACGGGTGTGAGAGTAGATATGTAGTTATGAGAGATAGTAAAACAGAGGTATGAAAGAGTAGATATGTAGTTTTGAGAGATAGTAAAACAAGGATGTGAAAGAGTATATATGTAGTTATGAGAGATAGTAAAACAGGGATGTGAGAGAGTAGATGTGTAGTTATGAGAGATAGTAAAACAGGGGTGTGAGATAGTAGATATGCAGTTACAATAGATAGTAAAACAGAGGTGTGAGAGAGTAGATATGTAGTTATGAGAGATAGTAAAACGGGTATGAAAGAGTAGATATGTAGCTATGTGAGATAGTAAAACTGGGGTATTAGATAGTAGATATGCAGTTACAATAGATAGTAAAACAGGGGTGTGAGAGAGTATATATGTAGTTATGAGAGATAGTAAAACAAGTTTGTGAGATAGTAGATATGTAGTTATGAGAGATAGTAAAACAGGGATGTGAGAGAGTAGATATGTAGTTATGAGAGATAGTAAAACAGGGGTATGAAAGAGTAGATAAGTAGTTATGAGATATAGTAAAACAGGGATGTGAGAGAGTAGATATGTAGCTATGAGAGATAGTAAAACAGGAGTATGAGAGAGTAGATATGTAGTTATGAAAGATTGTAAAACAGGGATGTGAGAGAGTAGATATTTAGTTATGAGAGATAGTAAAACAGGTGTGTTAGAGAGTAGATATGTAGTTATGAGAGATAGTAAAACAGGGATGTGAGAGTAGATATGTAGTTATGAGAGATAGTAAAACAGGGATGTGAGAGAGTAGATATGTAGTTATGAGAGATAGTAAAACTTGGCTGTGAGAGAGTAGATATGTAGTTATGAGAGATAGTAAAACAGGGGTGTGAGAGAGTAGATATGTAGTTATGAGAGATAGTAGAACAGGAGTATGAAAGAGCAGATTAGTAGTTATAAAAGATACTAAAAGAAGGGTGTGAGAGATTAGATATGTAGTTATGAGAGATAGTAAAACAGGGATGTGAGAGAGTAGATATTTAGTTATGAGAGATAGTAAAACAGGCGTGTTAGAGAGTAGATATGTAGTTATAAGAGATAGTAAAACAGGGATGTGAGAGAGTAGATATGTAGTTATGAGAGATAGTAAAACAGGGGTGTGAGAGAGTAGATATGTAGTTATGAGAGATAGTAAAACTTGGGTGTGAGAGAGTAGATATGTAGTTATGAGAGATAGTAAAACAGGGGTGTGAGAGAGTAGATATGTAGTTATGAGAGATAGTAAAACAGGAGTATGAAAGAGTAGATTAGTAGTTAGAAAAGATAGTAAAACAGGGGTGTGAGAGATTAGATATGTATTAATGAGAGATAGTAAAACAGGGGTGTGAGAGAGTAGATATGTAGTTATGAAAGATAGTAAAACAGGGATGTGAGAGTAGATATGTAGTTATGAGAGATAGTAAAACAGGGATGTGAGAGAGTAGATATGTAGTTAGGAGAGATAGTAAAACTTGGGTGTGAGAGAGTAGATATGTAGTTATGAGAGCTAGTAAAACGGGTGTGAGAGAGTAGATATGTAGTTATGAGAGAAAGTAGAACAGGAGTATGAAAGAGTAGATTAGTAGTTATAAGAGATAGTAAAACAGGGGGGTGAGAGATTAGATATGTATTAATGAGAGATAGTAAAACAGGGGTGTGAGAGAGTAGATATGTAGTTATGAGAGATAATAAAACAGGGGTGTGAGAGAGTAGATATGTAGTTATGAGGGATAGTAAAACAGGGGTGTGAGAGAGTAGATATGTAGTTATGAGAGATAGTAGAACAGGGGTGTCAGATAGTAGATATGCAGTTACAATAGATAGTAAAACAGAGGTGTGAGAGAGTAGATATGTAGTTATGGGAGATAGTAAAACAGGGGTATGAAAGAGTAGATATGTAGTTTTGAGAGATAGTAAAACAAGGATGTGAAAGAGTAGATATGTAGTTATGAGAGATAGTAAAAAAGGGATGTGAGAGAGTAGATGTGTAGTTATGAGAGATAGTAAAACAGGGGTGTGAGATAGTAGATATGCAGTTACAATAGATAGTAAAACAGAGGTGTGAGAGAGTAGATATGTAGTTATGAGAGATAGTAAAACAAGTATGTGATATAGTAGATATGTAGTTATGAGAGATAGTAAAACAGGGATGTGAGAGAGTAGATATGTAGTTATGAGTGATAGTAAAACAGGGATGTGAGAGAGTAGATATTTAGTTATGAGAGATAGTAAAACAGGTGTGTTAGAGAGTAGATATGTAGTTATAAGAGATAGTTAAACAGGGATGTGAGAGAGTAGATATGTAGTTATGAGAGATAGTAAAACAGGGGTGTGAGAGAGTAGATATGTAGTTATGAGAGATAGTACAACTTGGGTGTGAGAGAGTAGATATGTATTAATGAGAGATAGTAAAACAGGGGTGTGAGAGAGTAGATATGTAGCTATGTGAGATAGTAAAACAGGGATGTGAGAGAGTAGATGTGTAGTTATGAGAGATAGTAAAACAGGGGTGTCAGATAGTAGATATGCAGTTACAATAGATAGTAAAACAGAGGTGTGAGAGAGTAGATATGTAGTTATGAGAGATAGTAAAACAGGGGTATGAAAGAGTAGATATGTAGTTTTGAGAGATAGTAAAACAAGGATGTGAAAGAGTAGATATGTAGTTATGAGAGATAGTAAAACAGGGATGTGAGAGAGTAGATGTGTAGTTATGAGAGATAGTAAAACAGGGGTGTGAGATAGTAGATATGCAGTTACAATAGATAGTAAAACAGAGGTGTGAGAGAGTAGATATGTAGTTATGAGAGATAGTAAAACAGGTATGAAAGAGTAGATATGTAGCTATGTGAGATAGTAAAACTGGGGTATTAGATAGTAGATATGCAGTTACAATAGATAGTAAAACAGGGGTGTGAGAGAGTATATATGTAGTTATGAGAGATAGTAAAACATGTTTGTGAGATAGTAGATATGTAGTTATGAGAGATAGTAAAACAGGGATGTGAGAGAGTAGATATGTAGTTATGAGAGATAGTAAAACAGGGGTATGAAAGAGTAGATAAGTAGTTATGAGAGATAGTAAAACAGGGATGTGAGAGAGTAGATATGTAGCTATGAGAGATAGTAAAACAGGAGTATGAGAGAGTAGATATGTAGTTATGAAAGATTGTAAAACAGGGATGTGAGAGAGTAGATATTTAGTTATGAGAGATAGTAAAACAGGGGTGTGAGAGAGTAGATATGTAGTTATGAGAGATAGTAGAACAGGAGTATGAAAGAGTAGATTAGTAGTTATAAAAGATACTAAAACAAGGGTGTGAGAGAGTAGATATGTATTAATGAGAGATAGCAAAACAGGGGTGTGAGAGAGTAGATATGTAGTTATGAGAGATAGTAAAACAGGGGTTTGAGAGAGTAGATATGTAGTTATAAGAGATAGTAAAACAGGGATGTGAGAGAGTAGATATGTAGTTATGAGTGATAGTAAAACAGGGATGTGAGAGAGTAGATATTTAGTTATGAGAGATAGTAAAACAGGTGTGTTAGAGAGTAGATATGTAGTTATAAGAGATAGTTAAACAGGGATGTGAGAGAGTAGATATGTAGTTATGAGAGATAGTAAAACAGGGGTGTGAGAGAGTAGATATGTAGTTATGAGAAATAGTAAAACTTGGGTGTGAGAGAGTAGATATGTAGTTATGAGAGATAGTAAAACAGGGGTGTGAGAGAGTTGATATGTAGTTATGAGAGATAGTAGAACAGGAGTATGAAAGAGTAGATTAGTAGTTATAAAAGATAGTATACTGGGGTGTGAGAGATTAGATATGTATTAATGAGAGATAGTAAAACAGGGGTGTGAGAGAGTAGATATGTAGTTATGAGAGATAGTAAAACAGGGATGTGAGAGTAGATATGTAGTTATGAGACATAGTAAAACAGGGATGTGAGAGAGTAGATATGTCGTTATGAGAGATAGTAAAACTTGGGTGTGAGAGAGTAGATATGTAGTTATGAGAGATAGTAAAACAGGGGTGTGAGAGAGTAGATATGTAGTTATGAGAGATAGTAGAACAGGAGTATGAAAGAGTAGATTAGTAGTTATAAAAGATAGTAAAACAGGGGCGTGAGAGATTAGATATGTATTAATGAGAGATAGTAAAACAGGGGTGTGAGAGAGTAGATATGTAGTTATGAGAGATAGTAAAACAGGGGTGTGAGAGAGTAGATATGTAGTTATGAGGGATAGTAAAACAGGGGTGTGAGAGTAGATATGTAGTTATGAGAGATAGTAAAACAGGGATGTGAGAGAGTAGATGTGTAGTTATGAGAGATAGTAAAACAGGGGTGTCAGATAGTAGATATGCAGTTACAATAGATAGTAAAACAGAGGTGTGAGAGAGTAGATATGTAGTTATGAGAGATAGTAAAACAGGGGTATGAAAGAGTAGATATGTTGTTTTGAGAGATAGTAAAACAAGGATGTGAAAGAGTAGATATGTAGTTATGAGAGATAGTAAAACAGGGATGTGAGAGAGTAGATGTGTAGTTATGAGAGATAGTAAAACAGGGGTGTGAGATAGTAGATATGCAGTTACAATAGATAGTAAAACAGAGGTGTGAGAGAGTAGATATGTAGTTATGAGAGATAGTAAAACGGGTATGAAAGAGTAGATATGTAGTTATGTGAGATAGTAAAACTGGGGTATTAGATAGTAGATATGCAGTTACAATATAAAGTAAAACAGGGGTGTGAGAGAGTAGATATGTAGTTATGAGAGATAGTAAAACAAGTTTGTGAGATAGTAGATATGTAGTTATGAGAGATAGTAAAACAGGGATGTGAGAGTAGATATGTAGTAATGAGAGATAGTAAAACAGGGGTATGAAAGAGTAGATAAGTAGTTATGAGAGATAGTAAAACAGGGATGTGAGAGAGTAGATATGTAGCTATGAAAGATAGTAAAACAGGAGTATGAGAGAGTAGATATGTAGTTATGAAAGATTGTAAAACAGGGTTTGGTAGAGAGTAGATATTTAGTTATGAGAGATAGTAAAACAGGTGTGTTAGAGAGTAGATATGTAGTTATGAGAGATAGTAAAACTTGGCTGTGAGAGAGTAGATATGTAGTTATGAGAGATAGTAAAACAGGGGTGTGAGAGAGTAGATATGTAGTTATGAGAGATAGTAGAACAGGAGTATGAAAGAGCAGATTAGTAGTTATAAAAGATACTAAAAGAAGGGTGTGAGAGATTAGATATGTAGTTATGAGAGATAGTAAAATAGGGATGTGAGAGAGTAGATATTTAGTTATGAGAGATAGTAAAACAGGTGTGTTAGAAAGTAGATATGTAGTTATAAGAGATAGTAAAACAGGGATGTGAGAGAGTAGATATGTAGTTATAAGAGATAGTAAAACAGGGGTGTGAGAGAGTAGATATGTAGTTATGAGAGATAGTAAAACTTGGGTGTGAGAGAGTAGATATGTAGTTATGAGAGATAGTAAAACAGGGGTGTGAGAGAGTAGATATGTAGTTGTAAGAGATAGTAAAACAGGAGTATGAAAGAGTAGATTAGTAGTTAGAAAAGATAGTAAAACAGGGGTGTGAGAGATTAGATATGTATTAATGAGAGATAGTAAAACAGGGGTGTGAGAGAGTAGATATGTAGTTATGAGAGATAGTAAAACAGGGGTGTGAGAGAGTAGATATGTAGTTATGACGGATAGTGAAACAGGGGTGTGAGAGAGTAGATATGTAGTTAGGAGAGATAGTAAAACTTGGGTGTGAGAGAGTAGATATGTAGTTATGAGAGATAGTAAAACAGGGGTGTGAGAGAGTAGATATGTAGTTATAAGAGATAGTAGAACAGGAGTATGAAAGAGTAGATTAGTAGTTATAAAAGATAGTAAAACAGGGGGGTGAGAAATTAGATATGTATTAATGAGAGATAGTAAAACAGGGGTGTGAGAGAGTAGATATGTAGTTATGAGAGATAGTAAAACAGGGGTGTGAGTGAGTAGATATGTAGTTATGACGGATAGTGAAACAGGGGTGTGAGAGAGTAGATATGTAGTTATGAGAGATAGTAAAACAGGGATGTGAGGGAGTAGATGTTTAGTTATGAGAGATAGTAAAACAGGGATGTGAGAGAGTAGATGTGTAGTTATGAGAGATAGTAAAACAGGGGTGTCAGATAGTAGATATGCAGTTACAATAGATAGTAAAACAGAGGTGTGAGAGAGTAGATATGTAGTTATGAGAGATAGTAAAACAGGGGTATGAAAGAGTAGATATGTAGTTTTGAGAGATAGTAAAACAAGGATTTGAAAGAGTAGATATGTAGTTATGAGAGATAGTAAAAAAGGGATGTGAGAGAGTAGATGTGTAGTTATGAGAGATAGTAAAACAGGGGTATGAAAGAGTAGATATGTAGTTATGTGAGATAGTAAAACTGGGGTATTAGATAGTAGATATGCAGTTACAATAGATAGTAAAACAGGGGTGTGAGAGAGTAGATATGTAGTTATGAGAGATAGTAAAACAAGTATGTGAGATAGTAGATATGTAGTTATGAGAGATAGTAAAACAGGGATGTGAGAGAGTAGATATGTAGTTATGAGAGATAGTAAAACAGGGGTATGAAAGAGTAGATAAGTAGTTATGAGAGATAGTAAAACAGGGATGTGAGAGAGTAGATAAGTAGCTATGAGAGATAGTAAAACAGGAGTATGAGAGAGTAGATATGTAGTTATGAAAGATTGTAAAACAGGGATGTGAGAGAGTAGATATGTAGTTATGAGAGATAGTAAAACAGGGGTATGAAAGAGTAGATAAGTAGTTATGAGAGATAGTAAAACAGGGATGTGAGAGAGTAGATAAGTAGCTATGAGAGATAGTAAAACAGGAGTATGAGAGAGTAGATATGTAGTTATGAAAGATTGTAAAACAGGGATGTGAGAGAGTAGATATTTAGTTATGAGAGATAGTAAAACAGGTGTGTTAGAGAGTAGATATGTAGTTATAAGAGATAGTAAAACAGGGATGTGAGAGAGTAGATATGTAGTTATGAGAGATAGTAAAACAGGGGTGTGAGAGAGTAGATATGTAGTTATGAGAGATAGTAAATCAGGGGTGTGAGAGAGTAGATATGTAGTTATGAGAGATAGTAAAACAGGGGTATGAGAGACTAGATGTGTAGTTATGAGAGATAGTAAATCAAGAATGTGAGAGAGTAGATATGTCGTTATGAGAGAAAGTAAAAAAGGAGGGGGAAAGAGTAGATATGTAGTTATGAGAGATAGTAAAATGGGTGTGAAAGAGTAGATATGTAGTTATGCGATATAGTAAAGTAGGGGTATGAAAGAGTAGATATGAAGTTATGAGAGATAGTAAAAAAGGAGGGGGAAAAAGTAGATATGTAGTTATAATAGATATGAGTGTGAGAAAGTTAATATGTAGTTA
>NW_026512023.1:103822-146514 GCF_027579735.1 Bombina bombina
AGATCTATGAAGGGTATATACAAGTATGTAGTTATGAGAGACAGAGCAAGATAGGCATAAAGCAGGTCTATGAGAGGGTAGATACAGGTATGTTATTATGAGTGACAGAGCAAGAGAGGATAAAGCAGGGCTACTGAAGGGTAGTACAGTATGTAGTTATGAGAGACAGAGTTGAAAGATGATAAAACAGGGGCTATGAGAGGGTAGATACAGGTATGTAGTTATGAGAGACAGGAGCAAGGAGAGGATAAAGCAGGGCTTGAGAGGGTAGATTACAGTATGGAGGTTACTTGAGAGACAGAGCAAGAGAGGATAAAGCAGAGGTATGAAAGGGCAGATACAGTATGTTGTTATGAGAGACAGAGCAGGAGAGGATAAAGCAGGTATATGAGAGGGTAGATACAGTATGTAGGTATGAGAGACAGAGCAAGAGAGGATAAAGCAGGGCTATGAGAGGGTAGATACAGTATGTAGTTGTGAGAGACAGAGCAAGAGAGGATAAAGCAGGGCTATGAGAGGGTAGATACAGTATGTAGTTATGAGAGACAAAACAAGAGAGGATAAAGCAGATCTATGAGAGGGCAGATATAGTATGTAGTTATGAGAGACAGAGCAAAAGAGGATAAAGCAGGGGAATTAGAGGGCAGGTACAGTATGTAGTTGTGAGAGACAGAGCAGAGGAGGATAAAGCAGAGGTATGAGAGGGCAGGTACAGTATGTAGTTATGAGAGACAGAGCAAGAGAGGATAAGCAGGTATATGAGAGGGTAGATACAGTATGTAGTTATGAGAGAAAGAGCAAGAGAGGATAAAGCAGAGGTATGAGAGGGTAGATACAGTATGTAGTTATGAGAGAAAGAGCTAGAGAGGATAAAGCAGAGGTATGGGAGGGCAGGTACAGTATGTAGTTATGAGAGACATAGCAAGAGAGGATAAAGCAGAGGTATGAGAGGGTAGATACAGTATGTAGTTATGAGAGACAGAGAAAGAGAGGATAAAGCAGGGCTATGAGAGTGTATATACAGTATGTTGTTATGAGAGACAGAGCAAGAGAGGATTAAGCAGGGCTATCAGAGGGTAGATACAGTATGTAGTTATGAGAGACAGAGCAAGAGAGGATAAAGCAGAGGTATGAGAGGGTAGATACAGTATGTAGTTATGAGAGAAAGAGCAAGAGAGGATAAAGCAGAGGTATGGGAGGGCAGGTACAGTATGTAGTTATGAGAGAAAGAGCAAGAGAGGATAAAGCAGAGGTATGAGAGGGTAGATACAGTGTGTAGTTATGAGAGACAGAGCAAGAGAGGATTAAGCAGAGGTATGAGAGGGCAGGTACAGTATGTCATTATGAGAGACAGAGCAAGAGAGGATTAAGCAGGGCTATCAGAGGGTAGATACAGTATGTAGTTATGAGAGGCAGAGCAAGAGAGGATAAAGCAGGGCTATAAGAGGGTAGATACAGTATGTAGTTATGAGAGACAGAGCAAGACAGGATAAAGCAGGGCTATGAGAGTGTAGATACAGTATGTAGTTATGAGAGACAGAGCAAGAGAGGATAAAGCATGGGTATGAGAAGGTAGATATAGTATGTAGTTACGAGAGACAGAGCAGGGAAGGATAAAGCAGATCTCTGAGAGGGCAGATACAGAGTTATGAGAGACAGAGCAAGATAGGATAAAGCAGATTTATGAGAGGGCAGATACGGTATGTAGTTATGAGAGACAGAGCAAGATAGGATAAAGCAGATCTATGTGAGGGTAGATACAGTATGTAGTCATGAGAGACAGAGCAGGGAAGGATAAAGCAGATCTCTGAAAGGGCAGATACAGAGTTATGAGAGACAGAGCAAGCGAGGATAAAGCAGAGATAGCAGATCTATGAAAGGGTAGATACAGTATGTAGTCATGAGAGACAGAGTAAGAGAGGATAAAGCATATCTATGAGAGGGTAGATACAGTATGTAGTTAGGAGAGACAGAGCAAGAGAGGATAAAGCAGAGGTATTAGAGGGTAGATACAGTATGTAGTTATGAGAGACAGAGCAAGAGAGGATAAAGGAGAGGTATGAGAGGGCAGATACAGTATGTAGTTATGAGAGATAACAGAGTAGGATAAAGCAGGACTATGAGAGGGCAGATACAGTATGTAGTTATGAGAGAAAGGGCAAGAGAGGATAAAGCAGAGGTATAAGAGGGTAGATACAGTATGTAGTTATGAGAGGGTAGATACAGTATGTAGTTATGAGAGACAGAGCAGAGGAGGATAAAGCAGGGCTATGAGAGGGTAGATACAGTATGTAGTTATAAGAGACAGAGCAAGAGAGGATAAAGCAGATCTATGTGAGGGTAGATACAGTATGTAGTCATGAGAGACAGAGCAGGGAAGGATAAAGCAGATCTCTGAAAGGGCAGATACAGAGTTATGAGAGACAGAGCAAGCGAGGATAAAGCAGATATAGCAGATCTATGAAAGGGTAGATACAGTATGTAGTCATGAGAGACAGAGTAAGAGAGGATAAAGCATATCTATGAGAGGGTAGATACAGTATGTAGTTAGGAGAGAGAGCAAGAGAGGATAAAGCAGAGGTATTAGAGGGTAGATACAGTATGTAGTTATGAGAGACAGAGCAAGAGAGGATAAAGGAGAGGTATGAGAGGGCAGATACAGTATGTAGTTATGAGAGATAACAGAGTAGGATAAAGCAGGACTATGAGATGGCAGATACAGTATGTAGTTATGAGAGAAAGGGCAAGAGAGGATAAAGCAGAGGTATAAGAGGGTAGATACAGTATGTAGTTATGAGAGGGTAGATACAGTATGTAGTTATGAGAGACAGAGCAGAGGAGGATAAAGCAGGGCTATGAGAGGGTAGATACAGTATGTAGTTATAAGAGACAGAGCAAGAGAGGATAAAGCAGGGCTATGAGAGGGTAGATACAGTATGTAGTTATGAGAGACAGAGCAGAGGAGGATAAAGCAGAGGTATGAGAGGGCAGATACAGTATGTAGTTATGAGAGACAGAGCAAGAGAGGATAAAGCAGAGGTATGAGAGGGCAGATACAGTATGTAGTTATGGGAGACAGAGCAAGAGGGGATAAAGCAGAGGTATTAGAGGGTAGATACAGTATGTAGTTATGAGAGACTGAGCAAGAGAGGATAAAGCAGAGGTATGAGAGGGCAGATACAGTATGTAGTTATGGGAGACAGAGCAAGAGGGGATAAAGCAGAGGTATTAGAGGGTAGATACAATATGTAGTTATGAGAGACAGAGTAAGAGAGGATAAAGCAGGGCTATGAGAGGGTAGATACAGTATCTAGTTATGAGAGACAGAGCAAGAGAGGATAAAGCAGGGCTATGAGAGGGTAGATACAGTATGTAGTTATGAGAGACAGAGCAAGAGTGGATAAAGCAGGGCTATGAGAGGGTAGATACAGTATGTATTTATGAGAGACAGAGCAAGAGAGGATTAAGCAGGGCTATCAGAGGGTAGATACAGTATGTAGTCATGAGAGACAGAGCAAGAGAGGATAAAGCAGAGGTATGAGAGGGCAGGTACAGTATGTAGTTATGAGAGACAGGGAAAGAGAGGATAAAGCAGGGCTATGAGAGTGTAGATACAGTATGTAGTTATGAGAGACAGAGCAAGAGATGATAAAGCAGATCTCTGAGAGGGCAGATACAGAGTTATGAGAGACACAGCAAGATAGGATAAAGCAGATCTATGAGAGGGTAGATACAGTATGTAGTCATGAGACACAGAGTAAGAGAGGATAGAGCAGATCTATGAGAGGGTAGATACAGTATGTAGTTATGAGAGACAGAGCAAAAGAGGATAAAGCAGGGGTATGAGAGGGTAGATACAGTATGTAGTTGTGAGAGACAGAGCAGGAGAGGATAAAGCAGATCTATTAGAGGGTATATACAGTATGTAGTTATGAGAGACAGAGGAAGAGAGGATAAAGCAGAGGTGTGAGAGGGTATATACAGTATGTAGTTATGAGAGAAAAAGCAAGAGTGGATATAGCAGGGCTATGAGAGGGTAGATACAGTATGTACTTATGAGAGACAGAGCAAGAGAGGATAAAGCAGAGGTATGAGAGGGCAGATAGAGTATGTAGTTATGAGAGACAGAGCAAGAGAGGATAAAGCATAGGTATGAGAGGGCAGATACAGTATGTAGTTATGAGAGACAGAGCAGAGGAGGATAAAGCAGAGGTATGAGAGGGCAGATACATTATGTAGTAATGAGAGACAGAGCAGGAGAGGATAAAGCAGGGCTATGAGAGTGCAGGTACAGTATGTAGTTATGAGAGACAGAGCAGAGGAGGATAAAGCAGAGGTATGAGAGGGCAGATACAATATGTAGTTATGAGAGACAGAGCAAGAGAGGATAAAGCAGGTATATGAGAGGGTAGATACAGTATGTAGTTATGAGAGACAGAGCAAGAGAGGATAAAGCAGAGGTATGAGAGGGTAGATAACATAATTTATGCTTACCTGATACATTTATTTCTCTTGTAGTGTATCCAGTCCACAGATCATCCATTACTTGTGGGATATTCTCCTTCCCAACAGGAAGTTGCAAGAGGATCACCCACAGCAGAGCTGCTATATAGCTCCTCCCCTCACTGCCATATCCAGTCATTCGACCGAAACAAGCCGAGAAAGGAGAAACCATAGGGTGCAGTGGTGACTGTAGTTTAATTAAAATTTAGACCTGCCTTAAAAGGACAGGGCGGGCCTTGGACTGGATACACTACAAGAGAAATAAATTTATCAGGTAAGCATAAATTATGTTTTCTCTTGTTAAGTGTATCCAGTCCACGGATCATCCATTACTTGTGGGATACCAATACCAAAGCTAAAGTACACGGATGATGGGAGGGACAAGGCAGGAACTTAAACGGAAGGAACCACTGCCTGTAGAACCTTTCTCCCAAAAACAGCCTCCGAAGAAGCAAAAGTATCAAATTTGGAAAATTTGGAAAAGGTATGAAGCGAAGACCAAGTCGCAGCCTTGCAAATCTGTTCAACAGAAGCCTCATTTTTAAAGGCCCAGGTGGAAGCCACAGCTCTAGTAGAATGAGCTGTAATCCTTTCAGGGGGCTGCTGTCCAGCAGTCTCATAGGCTAAACGGATTATACTCCGAAGCCAAAAAGAAAGAGAGGTTGCAGAGGCCTTTGGACCTCTCCTCTGTCCAGAGTAAACAACAAACAGGTTAGATGTTTGACAGAAATCTTTAGTAGCCTGTAAGTAAAACTTCAAGGCACGGACTACGTCTAGATTATGCAAAAGACGTTCCTTCTTTGAAGAAGGATTAGGACATAATGATGGAACAACAATCTCCTGATTGATATTCTTGTTAGAAACCCCCTTAGGTAAAAACCCAGGTTTTGTACGCAGGACTACCTTATCTGAATGGAAGATCAGATAAGGAGAATCACAATGTAAGGCAGATAACTCAGAGACTCTTCGAGCCGAGGAAATAGCCATCAGAAAAAGAACTTTCCATGATAGAAGTTTGATATCAATAGAATGAAGGGGTTCAAACGGAACTCCTTGAAGAACTTTAAGAACCAAGTTTAAGCTCCATGGAGGAGCAACTGGTTTAAACACAGGCTTAATTCTAACTAAAGCCTGACAAAATGCCTGAACGTCTGGAACTTCTGCCAGACGCTTGTGTAAAAGAATAGACAGAGCAGAGATCTGTCCCTTTAAAGAACTAGCTGATAATCCTTTGTCCAAACCCTCTTGGAGGAAGGACAATATCCTAGGAATCCTAACCCTACTCCATGAGTAATTCTTGGATTCACACCAATGAAGATATTTACGCCATATCTTGCGGTAAATTTTCCTGGTGACAGGCTTTCGTGCCTGTATTAAGGTATCAATTACCGAATCGGAGAAGCCACGCTTTGATAGGATCAAGCGTTCAATCTCCATGCAGTCAGTCTCAGAGAAAGTAGATTCGGATGATTGAAAGGACCTTGTATTAGAAGGTCTTGTCTCAGAGCCAGAGTCTATGGTGGAAAGGATGACATGTCCACTAGGTCTGCATACCAGGTCCTGCGTGGCCACGCAGGCGCTATCAATATCACCGATGCTCTCTCCTGTTTGATTTTGGCAATCAGACGAGGGAGCAGAGGAAACGGTGGAAACACATAAGCCAGGTTGAAGAACCAAGGCGCTGCTAGAGCATCTATCAGTGCCGCTTCTGGGTCCCTGGACCTGGATCCGTAACAAGGAAGCTTGGCATTCTGGCGAGACGCCATGAGATCCAGTTCTGGTTTGCCCCAACGGAGAACCAGTTGAGCAAACACCTCCGGATGGAGTTCCCACTCCCCCGGATGAAAAGTCTGACGACTTAGAAAATCCGCCTCCCAGTTCTCTACCCCTGGGATATGAATCGCTGACAGGTGGCAAGAGTGAATCTCTGCCCAGCAAATTATCTTGGAGACTTCTGACATCGCTAGGGAACTCCTGGTTCCCCCTTGATGGTTGATGTAAGCCCCAGTCGTGATGTTGTCCGACTGAAATCTGATGAACCTCAGTGTTGCTAACTGAGGCCAAGCTAGAAGAGCATTGAATATTGCTCTTAACTCCAGAATATTTATTGGGAGGAGTTTCTCCTCCTGAGTCCATGAACCCTGAGCCTTCAGGGAGTTACAGACTGCACCCCAACCTAGAAGGCTGGCATCTGTTGTTACAATGGTCCAATCTGGTCTGCGAAAGGTCATACCTTTGGACAGATGGACCCGAGATAACCACCAGAGAAGAGAATCTCTGGTTTCCTGATCCAGATTTAGTAGAGGGGACAAATCTGTGTAATCCCCATTCCACTGACTGAGCATGCATAATTGCAGCGGTCTGAGATGCAGGCGCGCAAATGGCACTATGTCCATCGCCGCTACCATTAAGCCGATTACTTCCATGCACTGAGCCACCGTGGGGCGCGGAATGGAGTGAAGAACACGGCAAGCATTTAGAAGTTTTGATAACCTGGACTCCGTCAGGTAAATTTTCATTTCTATAGAATCGATTAGAGTCCCTAGGAAGGAAACCCTTGTGAGAGGAGATAGAGAACTATTTTCTTCGTTCACTTTCCACCCATGCGACCTCAGAAATGCCAGAACTATCTCTGTATGAGACTTGGCAATTTGAAAGCTTGACGCCTGTATCAGGATGTCATCTAGGTAAGGAGCCACCGCTATGCCTCGCGGTCTTAGAACCGCCAGAAGTGAGCCCAGAACCTTTGTAAAAATCCTTGGGGCTGTAGCCAACCCAAATGGAAGAGCTACAAACTGGTAATGCCTGTCTAGAAAGGCAAACCTCAGGAACCGATGATGATTCTTGTGAATCGGAATGTGAAGGTAGGCATCCTTTAAGTCCACTGTGGTCATGTACTGACCCTCTTGGATCATGAGTAAAATGGTTCGAATAGTTTCCATCTTGAATGATGGAACTCTGAGGAATTTGTTTAGGATCTTTAGATCCAAAATTGGTCTGAAGGTTCCCTCTTTTTTGGGAACCACAAACAGATTTGAATAAAACCTCTGTCCTTGTTCCGTCCGCGGAACTGGATGGATTACTCCCATTACAAGGAGGTCTTGTACGCAGCTTAGGAATGCCTCTTTCTTTATCTGGTTTGCAGATAATCTTGAAAGGTGAAATCTCCCTTGTGGAGGAGAAGCTTTGAAGTCCAGAAGATATCCCTGACATATGATCTCCAATGCCCAGGGATCCTGAACATCTCTTGCCCACGCCTGGGCGAAGAGAGAGAGTCTGCCCCCTACTAGATCCGTTGTCGGATAGGGGGCCGCTCCTTCATGCTGTCTTGGAGGCAGCAGCAGGCTTTCTGGCCTGCTTGCCCTTGTTCCAGGACTGGTTAGGTTTCCAGGCCTGTTTGGAATGAGCAAAAGTTCCCTCTTGTTTTGAAGCAGAGGGAGTTGATGCTGCACCTGCCTTGAAATTTCGAAAGGCACGAAAATTAGACTGTTTGGCCCTTGATTTGGCCCTGTCCTGAGGAAGGGTATGACCCTTACCTCCAGTAATGTCAGCAATAATTTCTTTCAAACCAGGCCCGAATAAGGTCTGCCCCTTGAAAGGAATGTTGAGTAATTTAGACTTTGAAGTCACATCAGCTGACCAGGATTTAAGCCATAGCGCCCTACGCGCCTGGATGGCGAATTCAGAATTCTTAGCCGTTAGTTTAGTCAAATGAACAATGGCATCTGAAACAAATGAGTTAGCTAGCTTAAGTGTTCTAAGCTTGTCAATAATTTCAGTCAATGGAGCTGTACGGATGGCCTCTTCCAGGGCCTCAAACCAGAACGCCGCCGCAGCAGTGACAGGCGCAATGCATGCAAGGGGCTGCAAAATAAAACCTTGTTGAATAAACATTTTCTTAAGGTAACCCTCTAATTTTTTATCCATTGGATCTGAAAAAGCACAACTGTCCTCAACCGGGATAGTGGTACGCTTTGCTAAAGTAGAAACTGCTCCCTCCACCTTAGGGACTGTCTGCCATAAGTCCCGTGTAGTGGCATCTATTGGAAACATTTTTCTAAATATAGGAGGAGGGGAAAAGGGCACACCGGGTCTATCCCACTCCTTACTAATAATTTCTGTAAGCCTTTTAGGTATTGGAAAAACATCAGTACTCACCGGTACTGCATAGTATTTATCCAGTCTACACAATTTCTCTGGCACTGCAATTGTGTCACAGTCATTCAGAGCAGCTAATACCTCCCCAAGCAATACACGGAGGTTCTCAAGCTTAAATTTAAAATTAGAAATCTCTGAATCAGGTCTCCCCGATTCAGAGACGTCACCCACAGACTGAAGCTCTCCGTCTTCAGGTTCTGCATATTGTGACGCAGTATCAGACATGGCTCTTACAGCATCTACGCGCTCTGTATGTCGTCTAACCCCAGAGCTATCGCGCTTGCCTCTCAATTCAGGCAATCTGGCTAATACCTGTGACAGGGTATTATTCATAATTGCAGCCATGTCCTGCAAAGTAATCGCTATGGGCGTCCCTGATGTACTTGGCGCCATATTAGCGTGCGTCCCTTGAGCGGGAGGCGAAGGGTCCGACACGTGGGGAGAGTTAGTCGGCATAACTTCCCCCTCGACAGACCCCTCTGGTGACATTTCTTTTATAGATAAAGACTGATCTTTACTGTTTAAGGTGAAATCAATACATTTAGTACACATTTTCCTATGGGGCTCCACCATGGCTTTTAAACATAATGAACAAGTAGTTTCCTCTGTGTCAGACATGTTTGTACAGACTAGCAATGAGACTAGCAAGCTTGGAAAACACTTTAAACCAAGTTAACAAGCAATATAAAAAACGTTACTGTGCCTTTAAGAGAAACAAATTTTGACAAAATTTGAAATTACAGTGAAAAAAGGCAGTTACACTAACGAAATTTTTACAGTGTATGTAACAAGTTAGCAGAGCATTGCACCCACTTGCAAATGGATGATTAACCCCTTAATACCAAAAACGGAATAATAAATGACAAAAACGTTTTTAAACACAGTCACAACAACTGCCACAGGTCTACTGTGGTTGTTACCCTCCTCAAACACGACTTTTGAAGCCTTTTGAGCCCTTCAGAGATGTCCTGTATAATGCAGAAGTAAGCTGAGTGTCTCTGTCTTTAATTTCAGCTGCGCAGAAAAGCGCTAAAATAAGCCCCTCACACTCATATTACAACAGTGGAAAGCCTCAGGAAACTGTTTCTAGGCAAAAATCAAGCCAGCCATGTGGAGAAAAAGTAGGCCCCAATAAGTTTTGTCACCAAACATATGTAAAAACGATTAACATGCCAGCAAACGTTTTATATTACACTTTTATAAGAGTATGTATCTCTGTTAATAAGCCTGATACCAGTCGCTATTAAATCACTGCATTTAGGCTCAACTTACATTAATCCGGTATCAGCAGCATTTTTCTAGCAAATTCCATCCCTAGAAATATGTTAACTGCACATACCTTATTGCAGGAAAACCTGCACGCCATTCCCCCTCTGAAGTTACCTCACTCCTCAGAATATGTGAGAACGGCAATGGATCTTAGTTACTTCTGCTAAGATCATAGAAATCACAGGCAGATTCTTCTTCTAATGCTGCCTGTGAGAAAACAGTACACTCCTGTACCATTTAAAAATAACAAACTTTTGATTGAAGTTAAAAATCTAACTATAATACACCACACTCCTCTTACTACGTCCATCTTTGTTGAGAGTTGCAAGAGAATGACTGGATATGGCAGTGAGGGGAGGAGCTATATAGCAGCTCTGCTGTGGGTGATCCTCTTGCAACTTCCTGTTGGGAAGGAGAATATCCCACAAGTAATGGATGATCCGTGGACTGTATACACTTAACAAGAGAAACAGTATGTAGTTATGAGAGACAGAGCAAGAGAGGATAAAGCAGAGGTATGAGAGGGCAGATACAGTATGTAGTTATGAGAGACAGAGCAGAGGAGGATAAAACAGGGGTATGAGAGGGCAGATATAGTATGTAGTTATGAGAGACAGAGCAAGAGAGGATAAAGCAGGGCTATCAGAGGGTAGATACAGTATGTAGTTATGAGAGACAGAGCAGAGGAGGATAAAGCAGGGGTATGAGAGGGCTGATATAGTATGTAGTTATGAGAGACAGAGCAAGAGAGGATAAAGCAGGGCTATCAGAGGGTAGATACAGTATGTAGTTATGAGAGACAGAGCAGAGGAGGATAAAGCAGGGGTATGAGAGGGCTGATATAGTATGTAGTTATGAGAGACCGAGCAAGAGAGGATAAAGCAGGGGTATTAGAGGGTAGATACAGTATGTAGTTATGAGAGGTCAGATACAGTATGTAGTTATGAGAGACAGAGCAAGAGAGGATAAAGCAGGTATATGAGAGGATAGATACAGTATGTAGTTATGAGAGACAGAGCAAGAGAGGATAAAGCAGAGGTATGAGAGGGCAGATACAGTATGTAGTTATGAGAGACAGAGCAAGAGAGGATACAGCAGGGCTATGAGAGGGCAGATACAGTATGTAGTTATGAGAGACAGAGCAAGAGAGGATAAAGCAGGGGTATGAGAGGGCAGATACAGTATGTAGTTATGAGAGACAGAGCAGAGGAGGATAAAGCAGAGGTATGAGAAGGTAGATACAGTATGTAGTTATGAAAGACAGAGCAAGAGAGGATAAAGCAGAGGTATGAGAGGGTAGATACAGTATGTAGTTATGAGAGACAGAGCAAGAGAGGATAAAACAATGGTGTGAGAGGGCAGATACAGTATGTAGTTATGAGAGATAGCAGAGTAGGATAAAGCAGGGCTATGAGAGGGTAGATACAGTATGTAGTTATGAGAGACAGACCAAGAGAGGATAAAGCAGGGCTATAAGAGGGTAGATACAGTATGTATTTATGAGAGACAGAGTAAGAGAGGATAAAGCAGGGCTATAAGAGGGTAGATACAGTATGTATTTATGAGAGACAGAGTAAGAGAGGATAAAGCAGGGGTATGAGAGGGTAGATACAGTATGTAGTTATGAGAGAAAGAGCAAGAGAGGATAAAGCAGAGGTATTAGAGGGTAGATACAGTATGTAGTTATGAGAGAAAGAGCAAGAGAGGATAAAGCAGAGGTATGAGAGGGCAGATACAGTATGTAGTTATGAGAGAAAGAGCAAGAGAGGATAAAGCAGAGGTATGAGAGGGCAGATACAGTATGTAGTTATGAGAGATAGCAGAGTAGGATAAAGCAGGGCTATGAGAGGGTAGATACAGTATGTAGTTATGAGAGAAAGAGCAAGAGAGGATAAAGCAGAGGTATTAGAGGGTAGATACAGTATGTAGTTATGAGAGACAGAGCAATAGAGGATAAAGCAGAGGTATGAGAGGGCAGATACAGTATGCAGTTATGAGAGAAAGAGCAAGAGAGGATAAAGCAGAGGTATGAGAGGGCAGATACAGTATGTAGTTATGAGAGACAGAGTAAGAGAGGATAAAGCAGAGGTATGAGATGGCAGATACAGTATGTAGTTATGAGAGACAGAGTAAGAGAGGATAAAGCAGAGGTATGAGAGGGCAGATACAGTATGTAGTTATGAGAGACAGAGTAAGAGAGGATAAAGCAGAGGTATGAGAGGGCAGATACAGTATGTAGTTATGAGAGACAGAGTAAGAGAAGATAAAGCAGAGGTATGGGAGGGCAGGTACAGTATGTAGTTATGAGAGACAGAGTAAGAGAGGATAAAGCAGAGGTATGAGAGGGCAGATACAGTATGTAGTTATGAGAGAAAGAGCAAGAGAGGATAAAGCAGAGGTATGAGAGGGCAGATACAGTATGTAGTTATGAGAGACAGAGTAAGAGAGGATAAAGCAGAGGTATGAGAGGGCAGATACAGTATGTAGTTATGAGAGACAGAGTAAGAGAGGATAAAGCAGAGGTATGAGAGGGCAGATACAGTATGTAGTTATGAGAGACAGAGTAAGAGAGGATAAAGCAGAGGTATGAGAGGGCAGATACAGTATGTAGTTATGAGAGAGAGGGAGCAGAGGAGGATAACACAGATGTATTAGAGGGCAGATACAGTATGTAGTTATAAGAGAGAGGGAGCAGAGGAGGATAACACAGATGTATTAGAGGGCAGATACAGTATGTAGTTATAAGAGAGAGGGAGCAGAGGAGGATAACACAGATGTATTAGAGGGCAGATACAGTATGTAGTTATAAGAGAGAGGGAGCAGAGGAGGATAACACAGATGTATTAGAGGGCAGATACAGTATGTAGTTATGAGAGACAGAGCAGAGGACGATAAAGTAGGGGTATGAGAGAGCCGGTACAGTATGTAGTTATGAGAGACAGCACAGGGGAGGATTATGCTTAGAGAACACTTCTATGGTTGACAGTAAAAACCTTTGATTTTACCACGGTTGCTCTATATACCCCACACAGAACAGTAAAGCTCCCTCCTTGGCTGCCAGTAAAACAAAGAGCATTAAATATACATTGTTACTTCTTTTTGAGACATAGGGGCATATTTATCAAGCTCCGTATGGAGCTTGAGGCCCCTTGTTTGGCTTCCCGGAAACAGAAGTTATCAAGAAGTTATGAATTAGCGGTCTAAAGACCGCTGCTCCATAACTTGTCCGCCTGCTCTGAGGTGGCGGACAGAAATCAACCCGATCGGGTTAATTGGCACCCACTGCTAGCGGCGGATTGGCCGCGAATCTGCAGGTGGCAGCATTGCACCAGCAGTTCACAAGAACTGCTGGTGCAATGATAAATGCAGATAGCGTATGCTGTCAGCATTTAGCGATCGGCAGCGATGTGCAACGGACATAATACGCTGCTTCATATCATGTCCGCTCGCACATTGTTAAACATGCCCCATATTATTGATGCACTGAGGCATAAGAGGTCTTTAAAATGTAAGGGGACTTTAAAAAACTGGACATTTAAGTGTCCAGTGACTTTGTATAGATTTTACTAAACAGCCTGCTGAAATACTTGTGTTCGGTTAAATACCAGACATCAGCCAACTTTTCATTACAATCAAAATTAAATGTTTGGGATTTTGTTAATTCAATAAATGCTTATATTACCTAATCTATTTCTTTCTCCTGCTATCCTTTGTTTAAGCAGTCATTTTCCTGTGAGGCCTGATGCCCATTTGATTTCACTTCTGCCCCTGTTTATTCTGTACCACGCATTAAATCACAAGCTTTGGTAGATCATTGTGAGATTTTTGTGTAGTATCATCTATAATTATTATTTTCCTCCATTAGTTGATTCACTATCCTATTAGATATGGGCACCCATGGCTTTTGGTATTAGTATCTATGCAGGATTATTCATTACACTGTGCTTTCCTCCTTACTGCCCGCTAGGACTTGCAGTCTTGCTTCTTTTGTGGGTAATGAAGCATGCTCTTTATCCCGTGTCAACCACAGGTATCAGCATTAGCGTCACTGTATAATTGATATGGGGGGATATGAGCCTGGGGGGCACCTTGGTGATCACGCCACACAGACCCGTTTGGCTAAAAAAAAAAAAAAAAAAATCTATATTAAATTCTGGACTAAAAAAAATGAATGATTAAAAGTTAGCCAGTGTCTTAAAACAGGGATTTCCAACTGCTGGTTTAAATGCTAAATGCCGCCCTTGGCACTAGTTTTTGTGTCCCTTTGGGAAGAATAGAACTAACAACATGTGCCAGAGATTTTTGGCCCTAGGAAAAAAACATAACTAAAAATCAGCAAAATTACAAGTTGTGCGCTAAACCCTTACACCCTAACATAAACCCCTAGTTTAAATACCCCTAATCAACCGGCCCTCGACATTGCCCACACTAAATAAAGTGAATAACCCCTAAACCCCCCCCCCCCGCATCGCTAACACCTAAATAAACCTATTAACCCCTAAACTGCCGGCCCTTACATCACTACTACTATAATAAAACTGTTAACCCTTAAACTGCCGCCCCCCACTTCGCTAACACCTAAATAAAGTTATTAACCCCTAAAACGCCCCCTACATCGCTACTAATAAAATAAACTTATGAACCCCTAAACCGCCATCCCCCACAACACAATAAACCTACTTAAACTATTAACCCCCAAACCGCCATCCTCCCACAACGCAAATAACTAATTTAATCACTAAGCCCCCTAGGTTAAAATTAAAATAAAAAATCCTAACATTACTTAAAAAAAAGCAACCTAAGATTAAATTAAAATAAATAAATCTAAAATTACAAAAAATAAAAAAGTCTAAAATTACAGAAAAAAATAAAACAAATTATCAAAAAAATAAACCTAATCTAATACCCCTATAAAATAAATAAGCTCCCCCAAAATAGAATCACCCCCTAATCTAACACTACGCTACCAATAGCCCTTAAAAGGGCCTTTTGCAGGGCCTTGCCCTAAATTAAACAGCACTTTTACCTCAAAAATACAAATTAACCCCTAACAGTAAACCCACCAAACCACCCAAAATAAAAATAAAAACTAACACTAAAAAAACTTAAGATACGCATTGCCCCTAAAGGGGCATTTGTATGGGCAATCAGCTATTTTTCAGCCCATTAAAATAAAAAATCCCTAATCTAAAAAAAAAACACCCCAAAAAATAGAAAAAGCCTAAGTCTAACCAAAAATAGGTACTCACGATTCCTGACGTCCAGTGGTTAAAGTCTTCCTCCAGGCGGCAACATCTTCATCCAGTGTGGGGACCTCTTCTATCTTCATCCAGGGCAGAGGCGGCGCAAAATGAAGGCAGCCGCGGAACAGGACCAGTGGCCGTGGAGCCATCCAGCATGTAGGATCCTCTTCATGCGATCGCTGTCGCACACTGAAGCTTGAATGCAAGGTGTATCAATATGTATGGCCCCAAAAAAGATAGTGTTTGGTTCCAGGGGGAAGTTTAATATATGTTACACTGCAGTGCAGCAGGAAATATTTAGTTGATGAGTAAGGCAGTTACACAGACATTAACTGTTACAAGAGCGGAAGTTTATGCATTCTGTTATAAGGTGTTCTTTTAATAAATTTGTTAAAACTGCAACTGGAGTCTGAGAGATTATCTTATAAACAGCAGCTTTATACATGGTGGCAGCGGATGTTATTTGAGAAATACACCAAAAGAGGATATGGAAAGTTTAAAACACCAGGTCTGCTGGATTTTCAGGCAAGGAATCTGTTTCAGGCATGGAAGAGATGGAAAGAAGACATTCTTCTATACACAGACCTAATCATGGCTGACAAACCAGAGGAGATGAAGGTAAAGTTATTTCTGTACTTTATTGGAGAAAAAGGCAGAGAGGTAAAAGACACCCTTCTCCAAGAAGCAGCAGCTACCACACTAGCTCTGCTAATTAAAGCATTTGATGATTATTGTGAGCCAAAGCAAAATGAGACTGTGGAAAGATATAATTTTTTTTCAAGAAGTCAGAGGGAAAATGAAAGAATAGATGCATATGTCACAGATCTGCATACACTGGCAGCCACTTGCAACTTTGGTATTATCAGAGACTCATTAATCAGGGACATGATTGTATGTGGCACAAGAGACTCTAAACTTAGAGAATACCTACTGAGAGAAGTGGATTTAACACTGGTAAAATGTATTCAAATAGGTAGAGCTGCTGAGCTGTCTAAATAGAGGACGAAGATCATTGAGTTTCAGCACCAGTGCAGTGTCAGTCCATGGGATGGACACAAGTTACACCCTTAGGAAGGATCATAACAGAATGACAATTACTCCAGACAAGACAATACAGTGTATGTGTTGTGGAAAGCGTCACAAGAAACTGAAAGAAAAATGCCCAGCATTTGGAAAGCAATGTAAAGGGTGTGGTAAAGCAAATAATTTCATTAGCCAGTGTCGTGCCAATACACAACAAAGAAAGCCAACAGTACAAGCTGTCTATAGAGAGACCGAAGACTTAGAGGAATATCAAGACATTCTGGTTCTGACCTTGGAACCAGCTTTTCAGAATTGTACACTTAAGAAAACAGTAAGCAAATTTCCATCAGCTTTGTTTGCTACCATGCTAATTGACCAACAAGCCGTTAGATTCCAAATGGATTGTGGAGCAGACTGTAATGTCATACCAGCAAGGTTGGTGAAAGACAAATCTAAAATTCTACATTGTGATAAAATGCTAAGGATGTATAATAAGAGCACACTGAAACCAATAAACCAATAGGGATATGTAAGCTCAAAATAAGAAACCCACGCAACCAAAAGTTATATCAGGCTGAGTTTGTTGTAATTGACACAGAGGTGTGTAATCCTATACTAGGAAGTAGAGCTATACAAGCTATGGATCTCATCTCAGTGCAACACCAAAATATCCTAAACGTGGAACAAGACGGCAACCACCCAGATGCCACTGTGTGGGGCTGGTCAGCCATCAATAAAGAGTATGCAGATATTTTTCAAGGAGTAGGCTGTCTAGAAGGAAAACTGAAATTGGATGAAGTGGATGCTCTTGTACAGCCTGTTAGACTTCCAAAAAGAAAGGTTCCTGTGTTATTACTCAAACCCCTTAGAGAGGAGCTGACCAGTTTAGAAATGCAGGGCATTATAACCCCTGTAGAGAGAAGTACAGACTGGATTAGTAGTATGGTGGAAGTGAAAAAAACCATCAGGGAATTTAAGAATTTGCATTAATCCTAAGCCTCTGAATAGGGCTTTGAAAATGAGCCATTATTTCTGACCTAGCAAGAGCAAATATTTTTTCAGTATGCGATGTCAAGAGTGGATGTTGGCATATTGAATTAGAGGAAGAATCCAGCTATTTGACCACTTTCTCTACTCCTTTTGGCAGATACCGCTGGGTTCGAATGCCTATGGGTATTAGCCCAGCCCCAGAAGTGTTCCAGCGAAAACTAAATCATGCACTGGAAGGGCTACCAGGTATCAGGATTATTGCAGATGATATTCTGATTGTAGGAGAAGGTGATACTGAGGTCGAAGCTATTCAAGACCACGATCAAAAGTTGAGGAAATTTCTCAATTGTTGTAGAGAAAGACACATCAAACTAAATCCAGAAAAAATTTCAGCTAAGGAAAACAGAAGTGCCATATATTGGTCACTTATCAGTCCAGGGACTTCAAGCAGATCCAAGCAAAGTAAAAGCCATTACTGAAATGCCCAGACCCTCAGATGTTAAAGGAGTACAGAGATTTTTGGGGATTGTGAACTATCTTTCTAGGTTTTGTGAAAACCTCTGAGATACAGGTGAACCACTGCGCCAACTAACCCAGAAAGGTACAGTGTGGGAATGGACAGAGGTGCAGGAAGAGGCATTTCAGCAGATCAAATAAAAAATCAGCAGTGCACCAGTGCTTAAATATTATAACCCAGACGAACCAATAGAACTTCAATGTGATGCATCAGAGAAAGGTCTGGGAGCAGCACTGGTGCAAGGTAAACAACCAATCGCTTTTGCAAGCAGAGCAATGACGGAGACAGAGCAAGGTTATGCACAAATCAAGAAGGAGCTATTAGCAGTCCTATTTGGAATGGAAAAATTTCACCAATTCACATTTGGAAAGACAGTAGCTGTACAATCAGACCATAAGCCCCTTGAAAGCATCATGAAGAAACGCTTAATTAAAGCACCCAGACGTCTTCAGGGTATGATGTTACGGCTTCAGATGTATGATGCATGTATCAGCTACTGCCCGGGGAAATCTCTGGCGGTGGCAGACACATTAAGTAGGGCTTATTCAGAAGAAGTTTCAATGAAGGGTTCTGTGGAGCATCAGATTAAAACTATAAACATGCAAAAAGCACACTGGTCTAAAAGAGGCTGCTTCCGGGTGGTAAATCGCCATAGAACAAGCCACTGAGCTGTTGTTCGTTCCTGGTGGAGCGCTTCTCTCTTTGTATGCAAATTATTATGACCCTGGGGAAGTCTCCCTATGGGTGATGGGGGAAACCAGACGTGGACTCCTTGCCCAGTGTGCTTAGAGGAATGTGGCTGCACCTCACTGACGAGGCCCATAGGAGGCTGAAACAATCGTCTGGGGTTGTCATGTTCCTTGTTCAGAGGAGAATTGCCTGGTATTTCGGGGCTGGACTGACCTTACTTGGCAGGATCAGACTGATATACTTCAGGAAAGTTTTCTTCTGTGAAAAGCACACTGGTCTAAAAGAGGCTGCTTCCGGGTGGTAAATCGCCATAGAACAAGCCACTGAGCTGTTGTTCGTTCCTGGTGGAGCGCTTCTCTCTTTGTATGCAAATTATTATGACCCTGGGGAAGTCTCCCTATGGGTGATGGGGGAAACCAGACGTGGACTCCTTGCCCAGTGTGCTTAGAGGAATGTGGCTGCACCTCACTGACGAGGCCCATAGGAGGCCGAAACGATCGTCTGGGGTTGTCATGTTCCTTGTTCAGAGGAGAATTGCCTGGTATTTCGGGGCTGGACTGACCTTACTTGGCAGGATCAGACTGATATACTTCGGGAAAGTTTTCTTCTGTGAAAAGCACACTGGTCTAAAAGAGGCTGCTTCCGGGTGGTAAATCGCCATAGAACAAGCCACTGAGCTGTTGTTCGTTCCTGGTGGAGCGCTTCTCTCTTTGTATGCAAATTATTATGACCCTGGGGAAGTCTCCCTATGGGTGATGGGGGAAACCAGACGTGGACTCCTTGCCCAGTGTGCTTAGAGGAATGTGGCTGCACCTCACTGACGAGGCCCATAGGAGGCCGAAACGATCGTCTGGGGTTGTCATGTTCCTTGTTCAGAGGAGAATTGCCTGGTATTTCGGGGCTGGACTGACCTTACTTGGCAGGATCAGACTGATATACTTCAGGAAAGTTTTCTTCTGTGAAAAGCACACTGGTCTAAAAGAGGCTGCTTCCGGGTGGTAAATCGCCATAGAACAAGCCACTGAGCTGTTGTTCGTTCCTGGTGGAGCGCTTCTCTCTTTGTATGCAAAGGAGTATTTAATAACAGTGGACTATGACTCTAATTTCTGGGAGATAGACAATCTTCAGGATACAAGATCTACTACAGTAATAAGAAAATTAAAGGCCCATTTTGCCAGATATGGAATCCCAGACACTGTATGTTCTGATAATGGACCACAGTTTATTTCAATGGAGTTTAAAGACTTCAGTATGGGTTGGGACTTTGACCACCTTACCTCGTCACCAGGATACCCTCAAAGCAATGGGAAAGTAGAGTCGGCAGTAAAGACAGCCAAAAGACTACTGCAAAAAGTATTGACTTCTCGAAATGATCCTTATCTAGCATTTTTGGATCATTGCAACACAGCAACACAAGGCATGGAGTGCAGTCCTGCTCGAAGACTGATGGGTCGAAGGACCAAATTGTTACTTCCAATGAGAGGGATTCTGTTAATATAGGATCAAGTGATGAATGACAGACACCAAATCCTGTGCAGGAAGCAGCGCTCATTGCAAGCTGCTCAATATAACAAGGGAGCCAGACCTGCGGCCTCTAAATGTTGGTGAACAGGTGTGGGTACAACTGCAAATAAAGCAGGGAAAAGAGTGGCGGAAGGCTTGCCTAAGAGCTCCTGTAGGAATTAGGTCATATGAAGTGATGACCGAGTCAAGACAGGTCCTGAGGAGAAATAGGAGGCATCTGAGAGGCACTGGACTCTACAGGCCTCCAGCAAGGAACCAAACTAGCACCCAAGAGGAATCTTACATTGAGAATACAAACCAGCCATTAATGGCAATCAACTCAGAAGAAGAAGGACAAGAAGAAACAGTGATATATCAGACATGGACAGACTGCAGGATGATAACAGAGTCCTGTCAGAACAAGCACAAGGATCCAGAAACACCCAGACTAGAAGTGGGAGATGTATCCGAAAACCAGAATATCTAAATGACTATGCGGACTAATATTTAGCACCAATGAAAGACTGCATCTCAGGATCCATATTCCTACAAGAATTAAAAGAGTTAGCTTTTGCCATTTCCCCAAAAAGGGAAAAGATGTATCAATATTTATGGAACCAAAAAATAAATAGTGTTTGGTTCCAGGGGGAAGTTTAATATATGTTACACTGCAGTGCAGCAGGAAATAGTTAGTTGATGAGTAAGGCAGCTACACAGACATTAACTGTAACAAGAGCTGAAGTTTATGCATTCTGTTATAAGATGTTCTTTTAATAAATTTGTTAAAACTGCAACTGGAGTCTACACAAGGTACCCATTTTATATTTGGAGTACCTTGCATTCCTATTGGCTGAAAAATTCAATCAGCCAATAGGATAAGAGCTACTGAAATCCTATTGGCTGATTTGAACAGCCAATAGGATTTCAGTAGCTCTCATCCTATTGGCTGATTTGAATTTTTATTGTTTTTCTGGAGGGGGTTTGGTGGGTTTGCGGGGTTTACTGTTAGGGGTTAATTTGTATTTCTTAATAATGGGAGAGTCCACAGCTGCATTCCTTACTTGTGGGAAATACTGAACCTGGCCACCAGTAGGAGGCAAAGACACCCCAGCCAAAGGCTTAAATACCCCCCCCCTTTCCTCATCCCTAAGGTCATGCTTTGCCTTTCGTCACAGGAGGTTGGCATAGAAGATTTTAGAGTAGTTCCTTAGGAAGGGTATCTACCCTTTGATATGGGACTGTAGTTTTAAGTAGTCTTGTCAGCCTCTCAGTGAGAGCATTGATGAAAGTTAGAGTCTGAAGATGCAGAGAGAGTCTTTCTGCGAAACCATCCAGACTCATATTAACAGCTCCTAAGCAATCAGTGTTAACAAGTTTTGCTGCCTGCTTTCTCTTGTAAGGTGTATCCAGTCCACGGATCATCCATTACTTGTGGGATATTCTCCTTCCCAACAGGAAGTTGCAAGAGGATCACCCACAGCAGAGCTGCTATATAGCTCCTCCCCTAACTGCCATATCCAGTCATTCTCTTGCAACTCTCAACAAGCATGGAGGTAGTAAGAGAGAAGTGGTGAAATGTAGCTGTATTTTGCTTCAATCAAGAGTTTATTATTTTTAAATGGTATCAGATTTGTACTATTTTGTTCCAGGCAGAAAAATAGAAGAATCTGCCTGTGATTTTTATGATCTTAGCAGGTTGTAACTAAGATCCATTGCTGTTCTCACACATGACTGAAGAGAGAGATAACTTCAGCGGGGGAATGGCGTGCAGGTTATCCTGCTATGAGGTATGTGCAGTTAAGTTTTTTCTAGAAGATGTAAAGGCTAGAAAATGCTGCTGATACCAAATTTATGTAAGGTAAGCCTGAATACAGTGATTTAATAGCGACTGGTATCATGCTTACTTTCTGAGGTAATACTCTTTTATATTTACAATATAAAACGTTTGCTGGCATGTTTAAACATTTTTATATATACTTTGGTGATAAAACTTTATTGGGGCCTAGTTTTTTTCCACATGGCTGGCTTAAATTTGCCTGGAAACAGTTTCCTGAGGCTTTCCACTGTGTTACTATGAGTGGGAGGGGCCTAATTTAGCACTTTTTTGTGCAGTAACTTTTACAGACTGAGACATCCAACTTCCTCCAGGAGTCCCCTGAATGCTATAGGACATCTCTAAAGGGCTCTTAGGCTTTCCAAAATTGTTTGTTGGGGAAGGTAGGCCAACAGCAAGGCAGTGGCAGTTTGGTGTGACTGTTAAAAAACGTCTATATCGTTTTTTTGATCTGTTTTTTGAACTAAGGGGTTAATCATCCATTTGCAAGTGGATGCAATGCTCTGTTAGCTTATTATACACACTGTAAAAATTTTGTTTGATTTACTGCCTTTTTTCACTGTTTTTCAAATTCTGACAAAATTTGTTTTTCTTAAAGGCACAGTACCGTTTCTTATATTTGCTTGTTAACTTGATTTAAAGTGTTTTCCAAGCTTGCTAGTCTCATTGCTAGTCTGTATAAACATGTCTGACATAGAGAAAACTCCTTGTTCATTATGTTTAAAAGCCATGGTGGAACCCCCTCTTAGAATGTGTACCAAATGTACTGATTTCACTTTAAGCAATAAAGATCATATTCTGTCTTTAAAAAATTTATCACCAGAGGAATCTGACGAGGGGGAAGTTATGCCGACTAACTCTCCCCACGTGTCAGATCCTTTGACTCCCGCTCAAGGGACTCGCGCTCAAATGGCGCCAAGAACATCTAGGGCGCCCATAGCGTTTACTTTACAAGACATGGCGGCAGTCATGGATAATACACTGTCAGTGGTATTAGCCAGACTACCTGAATTTAGAGGAAAGCGAGATAGCTCTGGAGTTAGACTAAATACAGAGCATCCTGACGCTTTAAGAGCTATGTCTGATACTGCCTCACAATATGCAGAAGCTGAAGAAGGAGAGCTTCTTTCTGTGGGTGATGTTTCTGACTCAGGGAAGATGATGCAACCTGATTCTGATATCTCTACATTTAAATTTAAGCTTGAACACCTCCGCGTGTTACTCAGGGAGGTTTTAGCTGCTCTGAATGACTGTGATACAATTGCAGTGCCAGAGAAATTGTGTAGACTGGATAAATACTATGCAGTGCCGGTGTGCACTGATGTTTTTCCAATACCTAAAAGGTTTACAGAAATTATTACTAAGGAATGGGATAGACCAGGTGTGCCGTTCTCTCCCCCTCCTATTTTTAGAAAAATGTTTCCAATAGACGCCACCACATGGGACTTATGGCAGACAGTTCCTAAGGTGGAGGGAGCAGTTTCTACTCTAGCAAAGCGTACTACTATCCCTGTCGAGGACAGTTGTGCTTTCTTAGATCCAATGGATAAAAAGTTAGAGGGTTACCTTAAGAAAATGTTTATTCAACAAGGTTTTATCCTACAGCCCCTTGCATGCATTGCTCCTGTCACTGCAGCTGCGGCGTTCTGGTTTGAGTCTCTGGAAGAGGCTTTACAGGTAGCGACTCCATTGGATGAAATACTTGACAAGCTTAGAGCACTTAAGCTAGCCAATTCTTTTGTTTCTGATGCCATTGTTCATTTGACTAAACTAACGGCTAAGAATTCTGGTTTTGCTATCCAGGCGCGCAGAGCGCTATGGCTTAAATCATGGTCAGCTGACGTTACTTCAAAATCGAAGCTGCTTAACATTCCCTTCAAGGGGCAGACCCTATTCAGGCCTGGTTTGAAGGAGATTATTGCTGATATCACTGGAGGAAAAGGTCATGCCCTTCCTCAGGATAGGTCCAAATCAAAAGCCAAACAGTCTAATTTTCGCGCCTTTCGAAACTTCAAGGCAAGTGTGGCATCAACTTCCTCTAATGCAAAACAAGAGGGAACTGTTGCTCAGTCCAAGACGGTCTGGAGACCTAACCAGACCTGGAACAAGGGTAAGCAGGCCAAAAAGCCTGCTGCTGCCTCTAAGGCAGCATGAAAGAACGGCCCCCTATCCGGTCACGGATCTAGTAGGGGGCAGACTTTCGCTCTTCGCCCAGGCGTGGGCAAGAGATGTCCAGGATCTCTGGGCGTTGGAAATTATATCCCAGGGATATCTTCTGGACTTCAAGGCTTCCCCCCCAAAAGGGAGATTTCACCTTTCACAATTATCTGCAAACCAGATAAAGAGAGAGGCATTCTTACACTGTGTACAAGACCTCCTAGTTATGGGAGTGATCCATCCAGTTCCAAAGGAGGAACAGGGACAGGGATTTTACTCAAATCTGTTTGTGGTTCCCAAAAAAGAGGGAACCTTCAGACCAATTTTGGATCTAAAGATCTTAAACAAATTCCTCAGATTTCCATCATTCAAGATGGACACTATTCGTACCATCCTACCTATGATCCAGGAGGGTCAATACATGACTACAGTGGATTTAAAGGATGCTTATCTGCACATTCCTATACACAAAGATCATCATCGGTTTCTCAGGTTTGCCTTCCTAGACAGGCACTACCAGTTTGTAGCTCTTCCCTTTGGGTTAGCTACAGCCCCAATAATTTTTATGAAGGTTCTGGGGTCGCTTCTGGCGGTCCTAAGGCCACGGGGCATAGCAGTGGCCCCTTATTTAGACGACATCCTGATTCAGGCGTCAAACTTCCAAATTGCCAAGTCTCATACGGCATTTCTGAGGTTGCATGGGTGGAAGGTGAACGAGGAAAAACGTTCTCTATCCCCCCTCACAAGAGTTTCCTTCCTAGGGACTCTGATAGATTCTGTAGAAATGAAAATTTACCTGACGGAGTCCAGGTTATCAAAACTTCTAAATTCCTGCCGTGTTCTTTATTCCATTCCTCGCCCTTCGGTGACTCAGTGCTTGGAAGTAATCGGCTTAATGGTAGCGGCAATGGACATAGTGCCGTTTGCAGGCCTACATCTCAGACCGCTGCAACTCTGCATGCTCAGTCAGTGGAATGGGGATAACACAGATTTGTCCCCTCTACTGAATCTGGACCAAGAGACCAGGGATTCTATTCTCTGGTGGCTATCTCGGGTCCATCTGTCCAAAGGTATGACCTTTCGCAGGCCAGATTGGACAATTGTAACGACAGATGCCAGCCTTCTAGGTTGGGGTGCAGTCTGGAACTCCCTGACGGCTCAGGGATCGTGGACTCAGGAGGAGTCACTCCTTCCAATAAACATTCTGGAACTAAGAGCGATATTCAATGCTCTTCAGGCTTGGCCTCAGCTAGCGACAATGAGGTTCATCAGATTTCAGTCGGACAACATCACGACTGTGGCTTACATCAACCATCAAGGGGGAACAAGGAGTTCCCTAGCGATGTTAGAAGTCTCAAAGATAATTCGCTGGGCAGAGATTCACTCTTGCCACCTATCAGCTATCCATATCCCAGGTGTAGAGAAGTGGGAGGCGGATTTTCTAAGTCGACAGACTTTTCTTCCGGGGGAGTGGGAACTCCATCTGGAGGTGTTTGCACAATTGGTTCATTGTTGGGGCGAACCAGAACTGGATCTCATGGAGTCTCGCCAGAACGCAAAGCTTCCTTGTTACGGATCCAGGTCCAGGGACCCCAAGGCAACGCTGATAGATGCTCTAGCAGCACCTTGGTCCTTCAACCTGGCTTATGTGTTTCCACCGTTTCCTCTGCTCCCTCGTCTGATTGCCAAAATCAAGCAGGAGAGAGCATCAGTGATCTTGATAGCGCCTGCGTGGCCACGCAGGACTTGGTATGCAGATCTGGTGGACATGTCTTCCTTCCACCATGGACTCTGCCGCTGAGACAGGACCTTCTACTTCAAGGTCCTTTTCAACCATCCAAATCTAATTTCTCTGAGGCTGACTGCCTGGAGATTGAACGCTTGATTTTATCAAAGCGTGGTTTCTCCGAGTCAGTTATTGATACCTTTATTCAGGCACGAAAGCCTGTCACCAGGAAAATCTATCATAAGATATGGCGTAAATATCTTTATTGGTGTGAATCCAAGGGCTACTCATGGAGTAAGGTCAGGATTCCCAGGATATTATCTTTTCTCCAAGAAGGATTGGAGAAAGGATTGTCAGGTAGTTCCTTAAAGGGACAGATTTCTGCTCTGTCTATTCTTTTGCACAAGCGTCTGGCGGATGTTCCAGACGTTCAGGCATTTTGTCAGGCTTTAGTTAGTATCAAGCCTGTGTTTAAACCTGTTGCTCCACCTTGGAGCTTAAATTTGGTTCTTAAAGTTCTTCAGGTGGTTCCGTTTGAACCTCTTCATTCCATAGATATCAAACTTTTATTTTGGAAAGTTCTTTTTTTTTGGTAGCTATTTCCTCGGCTCGTAGAGTTTCCGAGTTATCTGCCTTACAATGTGATTCTCCTTATCTGATCTTCCATGCAGATAAGGTAGTTCTGCGTACCAAACCTGGGTTTTTACCTAAGGTGGTATCTAATAAGAATATCAATCAGGAGATTGTTGTTACATCATTGTGTCCTAATCCTTCTTCAAAGAAGGAACGTCTATTACACAATCTTGACGTGGTTCGTGCTTTAAAGTATTATTTACAAGCTACTAAAGATTTTCGTCAAACATCTGCTTTGTTTGTTGTCTACTCTGGTCAGAGGAGAGGCCAAAAGGCTTCGGCAACTTCTCTTTCTTTTTGGCTAAGGAGTTTAATACGCTTAGCTTATGAGACTGCTGGCCAGCAGCCTCCTGAAAGGATTACAGCTCATTCTACTAGAGCTGTGGCTTCCACATGGGCCTTTAAAAATGAGGCTTCTGTTGAACAGATTTGCAAGGCGGCGGCTTGGTCTTCCCTTCATACGTTTTCAAAATTCTATAAATTTGATACTTTTGCTTCTTCGGAGGCTATATTTGGGAGAAAGGTTTTACAGGCAGTGGTACCTTCCGTTTAAGTACCTGCCTTGTCCCTCCCTTCATCCGTGTACTTTAGCTTTGGTATTGGTATCCCACAAGTAATGGATGATCCGTGGACTGGATACACCTTACAAGAGAAAACATAATTTATGCTTACCTGATAAATTTATTTCTCTTGTGGTGTATCCAGTCCACGGCCCGCCCTGTCATTTTAAGGCAGGTATTTTCTCCTGTTAAGTGTAGTCAGTCCACGGGTCATCCATTACTTATGGGATTATATCTCCTCCCTAACAGGAAGTGCAAGAGGATCACCCAAGCAGAGCTGCTATATAGCTCCTCCCCTCTACGTCATACCCAGTCATTCTCTTGCACCTAACTAATAGATAGGACGTGTGAGAGGACTGTGGTTGTTCTTTCATAGCTTAGTGGTTAGCATGCCTGACTTGCAAGTAGAAGGTCAAGAGTTTGAATCTACCCATGGGTGCTGTTGACTTTAGAACAGAGTGCGCTGATAATAATAGAGCCATGTCTGATACTGCGTCACAATTTGCAGAACATGAGGACGTAGAGCTTCATTCTGTGGGTGACGGATCTGATCCAAGTAAACTGGACTCAGACATTTCAAATTTTAAATTTAAGCTTGAGAACCTCCGTGTATTACTAGGGGAGGTATTAGCGGCTCTGAATGATTGTAACACGGTTGCAATTCCAGAGAAAATATGTAGGCTGGATAAATATTGTGTGGTACCGGCGTGTACTGACGTTTTTCCTATACCTAAAAGGCTTACAGAAATTGTTAACAAGGAGTGGGATAGACCCGGTGTGCCTTTTTCACCCCCTCCTATATTTAGAAAAATGTTTCCAATAGACGCCACCACACGGGACTTATGGCAGACGGTCCCTAAGGTGGAGGGAGCAGTTTCTACTCTGGCTAAGCGCACCACTATCCCGGTGGAGGATAGCTGTGCTTTTTCAGATCCAATGGATAAAAAGTTAGAGGGTTACCTTAAGAAAATGTTTGTTCAGCAAGGTTTTATATTACAACCCCTTGCATGCATTGCGCCTGTCACGGCTGCGGCGGCATTCTGGTTTGAGTCTCTGGAAGAGACCCTTAGCACAGCTCCATTGGATGAGATTATAGACAAGCTTAAAGTCCTTAAGCTAGCTAATTCATTTATTTCTGATGCCGTAGTACACTTAACTAAACTTACGGCTAAGAACTCCGGATTCGCCATTCAAGCGCGTAGAGCGCTGTGGCTTAAATCCTGGTCAGCCGATGTGACTTCTAAATCTAAATTGCTTAACATTCCTTTCAAAGGGCAGACATTATTCGGGCCCGGTTTGAAAGAAATTATCGCTGACATTACTGGAGGTAAGGGCAATGCCCTGCCTCAAGACAGGGCCGAACCAAGGGCTAAACAGTCTAATTTTCGTGCCTTTCGTAACTTCAAGGCAGGAGCAGCATCAACTTCCTCCGCTCCAAGACAGGAAGGAACTGTTGCTCGCTACAGACAGGGCTGGAAACCTAACCAGTCCTGGAACAAGGGCAAGCAGGCCAGAAAACCTGCTGCTGCCCCTAAGACAGCATGAAGTGAGGGCCCCCGATCCGGAAACGGATCTAGTGGGGGGCAGACTTTCTCTCTTCGCCCAGGCTTGGGCAAGAGATGTCCAGGATCCCTGGGCGTTAGAGATCATATCTCAGGGATATCTTCTGGACTTCAAAGCTTCTCCTCCAAAAGGGAGATTTCATCTTTCAAGGTTGTCAGCAAACCAGATAAAGAAAGAGGCGTTTCTACGCTGTGTACAAGACCTTTTACTAATGGGAGTGATCCACCCAATTCCGCGGTCGGAACACGGACAAGGGTTTTACACAAATCTGTTTGTGGTTCCCAAAAAAGATGGAACCTTCAGACCAATCTTGGACTTAAAGATCCTAAACAAATTCCTAAGAGTTCCATCGTTCAAAATGGAAACTATTCGGACCATCTTACCTATGATCCAAGAGGGTCAGTACATGACCACAGTGGATTTAAAGGATGCCTACCTTCACATACCGATTCACAAGGATCATTACCGGTATCTAAGGTTTGCCTTCCTAAACAGGCATTACCTGATATCTGCGATATCAGCAAAGGGCTACAGGGGAAAGTATGTCTCTTTGCAGATGATACAAAAATTTGCAACAGAGTGGATGTTCCAGGGGGGGTAGACAAAATGAGAAGTGATATACAACAATTGGAGGATTGGACAAACGACTGGGATCTAAAGTTTAACACAGCAAAGTGTAAAATAATGCATTTAGGGAAGAAAAATCCAAATGTTAATTACAGACTCAATGACACTTTACTGACTGTTACAGACGAGGAACAGGACTTGGGAATTATTATTTCAGATGATTTAAAACTTAGTAAACAATGTAGTAAGGCAGCGAGTAAGGCTAGCAGAATGCTTGGATGTATTGGTAGAGGTATTTGCAGCAGAAATAGTAAGGTTCTTATGCCACTTTATAGATCATTAGTTAGGCCTCATCTTGAGTATTGTGTGCAGTTCTGGAGGCCATATCTTCAGAAGGATATTAACAAACTTGAATCTGTGCAAAGGAGGGCTACCAAAATGGTACATGGTCTAAAAAATAAAACTTACCAGGATAGGCTCAATGACCTAAATATGTATAGCTTAGAGGAGAGAAGGGAAAGAGGTGATATGATAGCAACTTTCAAGTACATTAAAGGGTTTAGTAAAACTGAGGCTGTGGGTATTTTACATAAAATGGAAAATTCAAGAACAAGGGGTCATGAGCTCAAGCTAAAGGGTAGTAGATTCAGGAGTAATTTGAGGAAGCACTTCTTTACAGAAAGAGTGATTGATTTATGGAATAAACTTCCTCAAGAGGTAGTAGCAACAAACACTGTGGGGGACTTTAAAAATGCATGGGACAAGCATAGGGCTATCCTACGAACTAGATAAGTTTATACTGTTAGGTAAGGTGGGGCAGACTTGCTGGGCCTATGGCTCTTATCTGCCGTCAATATCTATTACCAGTTTGTAGCTCTTCCCTTCGGGTTAGCTACAGCTCCAAGAATCTTTACAAAGGTTCTGGGCTCTCTTCTGGCGGTACTAAGACCGCGAGGAATAGCGGTAGCTCCGTACCTAGACGACATTCTGATACAAGCGTCAAGTTTACAAACTGCCAAGTCTCATACAGAGTTAGTTCTGGCATTTCTAAGGTCGCATGGGTGGAAGGTGAACGTAGAAAAGAGTTCTCTATTGCCACTCACAAGAGTTCCCTTCTTAGGGACTCTTATAGATTCTGTAGAAATGAAAATTTACCTGACAGAGGACAGGTTATCAAAACTTCTAAATGCTTGCCGTGTCCTTCATTCCATTCAACACCCGTCAGTGGCTCAATGCATGGAGGTAATCGGCTTAATGGTAGCGGCAATGGACATAGTACCTTTTGCACGCCTGCATCTCAGACCGCTGCAATTGTGCATGCTAAGTCAGTGGAATGGGGATTACTCAGATTTGTCCCCTATGCTAAATCTGGATCAAGAGACCAGAGATTCTCTTCTATGGTGGCTTTCTCGGCCACATCTGTACAGGGGGATGCCCTTCAGCAGGCCAGATTGGACGATTGTAACAACAGACGCCAGCCTGCTAGGTTGGGGCGCTGTCTGGAATTCCCTGAAGGCTCAGGGATCATGGACTCAGGAGGAGAGACTCCTTCCAATAAACATTCTGGAATTAAGAGCAGTTTTCAATGCTCTTCTGGCTTGGCCTCAGTTAGCAACTCTGAGGTTCATCAGGTTTCAGTCGGACAACATCACGACTGTGGCTTACATCAACCATCAGGGAGGGACAAGGAGTTCCCTAGCGATGATGGAAGTCTCAAAGATAATTCGCTGGGCAGAGTCTCACTCTTGCCACCTGTCAGCGATCCACATCCCAGGCGTGGAGAATTGGGAGGCGGATTTCCTAAGTCGCCAGACTTTTCATCCGGGGGAGTGGGAACTTCATCCGGAGGTGTTTGCCCAACTGCTTCATCATTAGGGCAAACCGGATCTGGATCTCATGGCGTCTCGCCAGAACGCCAAGCTTCCTTGTTACGGATCCAGGTCCAGGGACCCGGGAGCAGTACTGATAGATGCTCTGACAGCACCTTGGGTCTTCAACATGGCTTATGTGTTTCCACCCTTCCCGATGCTTCCTCGATTGATTGCCAGGATCAAACAGGAGAGAGCATCGATGATTCTAATAGCGCCTGCGTGGCCACGCAGGACCTGGTATACAGATCTAGTGGACATGTCGTCCTGTCCACCATGGTCTCTGCCTCTGAGACAGGACCTTCTGATTCAGGGTCCTTTCAAACATCCAAATCTAATTTCTCTGAGGCTGACTGCATGGAGATTGAACGCTTGATTCTATCAAAGCGGGGATTCTCGGAGTCAGTGATTGATACCTTAATACAGGCTAGGAAACCTGTTACCAGGAAAATTTACCATAAAATATGGCGTAAATACTTATATTGGTGCGAATCCAAGAGTTACTCATGGAGTAAAGTTAGGATTCCGAGGATATTGTCTTTTCTACAAGAAGGTTTAGAAAAGGGCTTATCTGCTAGTTCGTTAAAGGGACAGATCTCAGCTCTGTCTATCCTTTTACACAAACGTCTGTCAGAAGTTCCAGACGTTCAGGCTTTTTGTCAGGCTTTGGCTAGGATTAAGCCTGTGTTTAAGACTGTTGCTCCGCCGTGGAGCTTAAACTTAGTTCTTAACGTTTTGCAAGGTGTTCCGTTTGAACCCCTTCATTCCATTGATATCAAGCTGTTATCTTGGAAAGTTCTGTTTTTAATGGCTATTTCCTCGGCTCGAAGAGTCTCTGAGTTATCGGCCTTACATTGTGATTCTCCTTATCTGATTTTTCATTCAGACAAGGTAGTTCTGCGTACTAAACCTGGGTTCTTACCTAAGGGGGTTTCTAACAAGAATATCAATCAAGAAATTGTTGTTCCATCATTGTGCCCTAACCCTTCTTCAAAGAAGGAACGACTTCTGCACAATCTGGACGTCGTCCGTGCCCTGAAATTTTATTTGTAGGCAACTAAGGATTTTCGTCAAACTTCTTCCCTGTTTGTCGTTTATTCTGGACAGAGGAGAGGTCAAAAAGCTTCGGCTACCTCTCTCTCTTTTTGGCTTCGTAGCATAATACGTTTAGCCTATGAGACTGCTGGACAGCAGCCTCCTGAAAGGATTACAGCTCATTCTACTAGAGCTGTGGCTTCCACTTGGGCCTTTAAGAATGAGGCCTCTGTTGAACAGATTTGCAAGGCTGCAACTTGGTCTTCACTTCACACTTTTTCAAAATTTTACAAATTTGACACTTTTGCTTCTTCGGAGGCTGTTTTTGGGAGAAAGGTTCTACAGGCAGTGGTTCCTTCCGTGTAAAGATCCTGCCTGTCCCTCCCGTCATCCGTGTACTTTTAGCTTTGGTATTGGTATCCCATAAGTAATGGATGACCCGTGGACTGACTACACTTAACAGGAGAAAACATAATTTATGCTTACCTGATAAATTCCTTTCTCCTGTAGTGTAGTCAGTCCACGGCCCGCCCTGTTTTTACGGCAGGTCTAAATTTTAAATTAAACTCCAGTCACCACTGCACCCTATAGTTTCTCCTTTCTCGTTTGGTTACGGTCGAATGACTGGGTATGACGTAGAGGGGAGGAGCTATATAGCAGCTCTGCTTGGGTGATCCTCTTGCACTTCCTGTTAGGGAGGAGATATAATCCCATAAGTAATGGATGACCCGTGGACTGACTACACTACAGGAGAAAGGAATTTATCAGGTAAGCATAAATTATGTTTTTTAATTTTAAACTACAGTCACCACTGCACCCTATGGTTTTTCCTTTCTCTGCTTGTCTTCGGTCGAATGACTGGCTATGGCAGTTAGGGGAGGAGCTATATAGCAGCTCTGCTGTGGGTGATCCTCTTGCAACTTCCTGTTGGGAAGGAGAATATCCCACAAGTAATGGATGATCCGTGGACTGGATACACCACAAGAGAAATACATTTATCAGGTAAGCATAAATTATGTTTTTCATCACTCAAGTCCATGTCAAAAGCGATGCTACACTCTGTCACACTTGAAGGACCGTGTTTCTGTTCCACGGCATAGATTCCGGTAAGATCGTTTCAGTTTTTACACATATGTTAACGCTAGAAGACAGTGTCACAGTGGGACTCATTTATCTTTATGGAATCAAGAGTTAATATCTCCTGAGGGGAATGGTTGAAAAGTGGGATGTTAATCATATTTGTTTATGTGATTTATGCTGCTTTATATGTGTGAGATGTTTTGGGCTCATAGGCTGATATGGAACGTACAGGTTGCTCTTTTACTTTGAGAGCTTGGCGCGCTTTTCCTTTAGCAGGAGAGGTCCTGCATTGCACACCGTGTAACCGGGAGTGGTCACAGTTTCCACTTCCTATTCCTGACCGAGTGACTACGGAGAGGAGCGAGTTTTCTCTATACTGTCTGGGTCATAGGAGGTGGTGAATGCCTCAGCCATTGGGGGTATAGGTGCCGGTGGTTTCTTTGATTTAAATAAGGTTACCTAGTTATAAAGGATTCTGATTTTTTAGAGGGTGATCCCTCTACGACAGAATTCAATACCTGTGTATATTGTGAGGAGGTCCGGGTGGTCCAGCCCTCTCAATTATGTTCCATATGCCGCAACAGGGTGTATTCATCAACCAATGTTGAGATGTTAGATGCCACTGAGCCTTCCGCCTCTGTGGACTCTTCGTTCCGTGAGGTGTGTCCCCTACATTCATCTGATCCTACGCATGCAGCTTTCCCTTGCACCAATAATCCTCCACCTGGAGGGGGCCTTTTTCCACCAGACGGCAGAGGAGGATTTCACTTTTAGATTTAGAGTAGCATGCCTGCGCTTGCCTCTAAGAGAAGTTTTGGCTATATTACAGATTCCTAGTACTGATCTTCCAGTCGAATCTCAGAGCACTAAATCAGATGGCGAATTTGATTAAGGCGGTTGGGGAAGGATGGAGATCCTCTTCCCTTTCGTCTATTTCCTTTTTAAGAATAGTTATAAGAGGAAACTCTTTTATGAAGATGTTTCATCACAAAATAAATATTTATGTACTGACGACTTATGTTGTCGCAGTTTCTGGAGACTTCCTATTGAAGCATCTCTGTCTTGTTTTGGAGGTGATGGTTCCCTCGATATTTTCAAGAAAGAATTAAAGCCTTGGAACATATAATTCTTTTATCTGGGACTTTTGCAGATTACTAGCCCCAAAGCTAGGGCTTCAGGTTTTTTCTATTCAGGCCCTTGAATCGTTCTGACAAATATGACTTCTGAATCTAATCTTTCCTTCTGCTCGAGAGAAAGATTTGGTTCTGCTATTCTGTGGTTTTACCGTTTGATGAGAGAGCGAATCTGAGAGAAAATGTTTTCTTTCTCTTATTCTTTTAATGCAGTTAAAGTCCAGCGTCAGAGACCTCCGCTAATCCTGAGCAATCCAAGTGTTTTTGGAAGCCGACTCAGTCCTGGAATAAGTCCAAGCAGAGCAGAGGCCCGCCTAATCTAGGTTGGCAGGAGGGGCCAGTTCCAGGTCCTATCTTGGATCGTGCTGGGGACTGGCTAGCGCTCTTTTCTGACGCTTGATTCAGGGACGTACAGGATCCATGGGTCCTAGAGGTCATAGCTAGGCTTCAAATCTCAGCCTCCCAGGGCAGTTTTCCTTCTCTTGATCCTGTCTTCCAGACAGAGAGAGGGAAGCCATTTCAGGTGGGTGCGGGTTTTGTTCTCCTTTGGAGTCATTGTTCCGGTGCCTATCACAGAGTGAGGTTTGAGATATTATTCAAACCATTTTTACGTGGTCCCATAGAGGGAACTCCCGTTCTATTTGGGTCCTAAAGCTTATCATGTTTCCTCGTTCCAGAGGGAGACTATAAGGTCCACTCTACCCTTGGTACGGGAAGAGCAGTGCAGGACCAATGTTGAGGAAGAATAACATTCCTCCTCGGTGAACATTTTCGGTTCCTAAGGTTGGCGTTTCTGGACCAGCACTTCCAATACATTGCTCCTTCCGGTTTGGTCTCTCTACTGCTTCTAGAGCCTTTTAAGAATCTAAGGTTTCTTTTGGCAGTTGCCAGAATCCAGATCTAGCGGTAGCTTCCCTTGTCTAGATGATTTTTGTTCAATCACCATTGTCTCGTCTGATAGAAGACCTTTAGGGATTTCATCTGTCTTTCTCGATCCTCAGGGATGGAAGAATATCTAGACCAGAGTTCTCTGGTGTAGACACCAGGGCGGATTCCTGGATGTTTTTTTAGTCTTCATAGACATGAAGACATTTCTATCGGACTTGTGAAGTTATGAGTTAGCTTCATCAGATCGTGCCCTCCAGACCTCCTTCAGGCCATTGCTGGCTCTGTGTTGGGTGGTGATGATTTGTCCATCTTGGACTTCATTCTGTTCGCCAGGTATCATCTCAGCCGAGGCTCGGTGTATGCTGAGGCAGTGCAGCGTTGCTGTTTCGAATCTGTCTTAACAGATTTACCTGGACCACTGGTTGAGAGAATCACTCTCTAGTGTCTTTGTCCAGATCTCCTTGTCCTGAGGGACATCTTTCTTAAATCTTCCGGGGCGGTTTTGACTTCGGTCGCAAGTCCATCAGGATGGTGAGGGCGTGCCAAGAGGGCATGGAGCCCGTGGACTCAGGAGGTTTCCCTCCCGATTAACTTTATGTATCTTCAGGCAATCTTTTTGTTTTGATGGTTTAGACTACTGGGTTAGTCCTAGTTTATAGATTCTAGTCAGTCTTACTCTCGGTGGCTTAGATCTTCATCTGAGGGGAACGAGAGACTCCCTAGCAATGAGAGTAGTATCTCGGGTTTGGTAGTGGGCGGAGGCCCACTTCTGCTCGCTGTCAGCGATCCACTCTCCGGGTGTGGTCATCCGGGACGGATGTTCTCTACAGACATTCCCTTTATCTGGAGATAAGGTCTCCGTCTGAGGGGTTTTAAGCTATTGGAACTGGAACAGAATACCGGATGAAAGTCTCAGGACGTCCCATCTCAATACCCAATTACCCACAGATGGGTCGTGGTTCAGGGATCCTCAGGCAGAGCTAATGAACCTTGGAGGTTCAATACAATTTTTCCTTTTCTGCCATTTCACTCCACCCTCGAGTGGTGGCAGGAGCAGGCGTCAATAATACTGATTTCTCTGCCCCGGCCACTAATATTGTGGTCCCGTTTTAGTGGGGATGTCGTCTTCCCCTCCATGAAGATTACCTTGTCGCAGGGATCTGCTGGAACAAGGCCCCTTTGCTTCATCAGATCTTAATTCTCTGAGATGGACTGCGAGATTGACGCTTAGTCTTAGCCAAGAGAGGGTTTTCTGAGAGGTTATGGTCCTCTCCTTCAAGCGCGTAAGCCGGTTCCTCGTCATCTATCATAAGGTGTGGAGGACCTCCTTCTTCTGTGAAGAGCGTGGTTCGTCCTGGCACACTATTCAAGTCTGCCAGAATTTTTTCCTTCCTCCAAGATGGTCTGGAGAAGGGCCTCTTAGCTAGTTCCTTACTGCACATGAGGCTTGTTGAGCTTCCGGACGCACAGTTTTTTGTTAGGGTTCTGACTACGATCAGGCCGATGTGTCGATCTGATGTTCCTTCTTGGAGCTTAGATCTTCTTCTTAAGGTTTTGCATCGGGTTACTTTTGAACCTATGCATGAGGTTGACATTAAGTTGTTATCTTGGAAGATTCCTTTCCATCTAAATATTGCTTCTGCATGCAGAGGTCTCTGAGATTGCGGCCTTGCAATGCGACCCTCCTTATCTGGGGTTCCACGATAATAAGCCTTTTCTACTAACCTAGTTAGGATTTCCTCCTAAGGGTGTGTCAAATCGCAAATTCAATCAAGAAATTGTGGTTCCTTTCTTATATCATATTCCTTCTTCTCGAAGGAAAGTTTACTACATAATATGGATTATGTTGAAGTTCTATTGTCAGGCTACATAGGAATAGACAGATTTTTTTTTGTATTTTCTCTCAAAAGGCATCTTTGACTTCCGTATCCTTTGGTTGAGGAGTATCATCCGCTTGGCATATGAGACAGCCGGACACAAGCCTCCTCAGAGGATTACGGCTCATTCTACGAGAGCAGTGACGTCCTCTTGGGTCTTCTAAAATGAGGCCTCTATGGATCAGATTTGTAGGACGGCTACCTGGTCCTCCTTACATTCTTTTTCCTAAATTTTTAACGTGTTTTTGCTTCTGTTGAAGCAGCCTTCGGTAGAAAGGGTTTTGCAGGCTGTGGTGCCCTCAGAATGGGGCCACCTCTCCTTTTTGCCCTCCCATTAGCATTCAGTGTCCTCTGGAGCTTGGGTATAATTTCCCACAAGTAAGGAACGCAGCTGTGGACTCTCCCTGTATTAAGAAGGAAAATATAAATTATGCTTACCAGATAATTTCCTTTCCTTCTGTACAGGGAGAATCCACAGCTCCCGCCCATGTTCTCCGATGGGCGGCCCTACATTTTAGCTTGTTATTCTGGCACCTTTTTCACCCTGATATTTCTCCTACTGTTCCTTGTTCCCTCGGCAGAATGACTGGGGGATGAGGGGGAAGGTTTTTAAGCCTTTGGCTGAGGTGTCTTTGCCTCCTCCTTGTGGCCAGGTTCAGTATTTCCCACAAGTAAGGAATGCAGCTGTGGGCTCTCCCTGTACAGAAGGAAAGGAAATTATCTGGTAAGCATAATTTATGTTTTTTGAGGTAAAAGAGCTGTTTAACTTAGGGCAATGCCCTACAAAAGGCCTTTTAAGGGCTATTGGTATCTTAGTGTTAGATTAGGGGGTGTTTTTATTTTGGAGGGGCTTTTTTATTTTTATAGGGGTATTAGATTAGGTTGAATTTTTTTATTTTTGATAATTTGGTTTATTTTTTTCTGTCATTTTAGACTCTTTTATTTTTTGTATTTTAGATTTATTTTAATCTTAGTTTTTTTTTAATTAATGTTAGGATTTTTTATTTTAATTTTAACTTAGTTTTTTTATTTTATGTAATTGGGGTTAATTTAGGGGTGTTAGGTTAGGGGGCTTAGTGATTAAATTAGTTATTTGTGTTGTGGAGGGATGGCGGTTTGAGGGTTAATAATTTAATTAGGTTTATTGCGTTGTGGGGGATGGCGGTTTAGGGGTTAATAGGTTTATTTTATTAGTAGTGATGTGGAGGGGTGGCGGTTTAGGGGTTAATAGGTTTATTTTATTAGTAGCGATGTGGGGGGCTGGCGGTTTAGGGGTTAATAACTTTAGGTGTTAGCGATGTGGGGGGCGGTTTAGGGGTTAATAGTTTTATTATAATAGTAGTGATGTGGGGGCCGGCGGTGTAGGGGTTAATAACTTTATTTAGGTGTTAGCTATGTGGGGGGCTGGCGGTTTAGGGGTTAATAGGTAGTTTATGGGTGTTAGTGTACTTTTTAACATTTTAGTTATGAGTTTGTGAATAATTTTTGTTTCACAAAATCCATAACTACTGGTCTCAGATAGCGGAATGGATTGCGGCGGTATAAGCTATAACGCTACCATTACAACCTGTAATACAGGCGCAATGAAAATACCGCACTCAAAAGTCATTTTTTGAGTACGGAATGGAGAGTTGCGTAAAGGCTAAAATGCTAGCGGTATATCCGTACCGCTGCGACTTGTAATACGGGAGACCTGCATATTCTGCGCGCAATGGCCAATTTTTCAGCAGTATAGCCGTACCGCACAACTTATAATTTTGCTGAAAGTGTGCTTTGTGGTGACTACAACTCAAAACAACCCTCTGAAGATGAGAACAGCAGACAAGCGGCTAGATTTGGAGTTTTGTCGGTAACGACCTGAAAAACTAACGCCGGCTTTTTTCTGGCCGCACCATAAAAATAACTCTGGTATTGAGAGACCACATAAAGGCTGCGTTAGGCTCCAAAAAAAGAGTGTAGAGCATTTTTAACGCAGCTTCAACTCTCGATACCAGAGTTGCTTACGGACACGGCCAGCCTCAAAAACGTGCTCGTGCACGATTCCCCCATAGGAAACAATGGGGCTGTTTGAGCTGAAAAAAAACCAAACACCTGCAAAAAAGCCGCGTTCAGCTCCTAACGCAGCCCCATTGTTTGCTATGGGGAAACACTTCCTACGTCTGCACTTAACACTCTAACATGTACCCCGAGTCTAAACACCCCTAACCTTACACTTATTAACCCCTAATCTGCCGCCCCCGCTATCGCTGACCCCTGCATATTATTATTAACCCCTAATCTGCCGCTCCGTAAACCGCCGCTACTTACATTATCCTTATGTACCCCTAATCTTTTGCCCTAACATCGCCGACCCCTATATTATATTTATTAACCCCTAATCTACCCCCCACAACGTCGCCTCCACCTGCCTACACTTATTAACCCCTAATCTGCCGACCGGATCTGAGCGCTACTATAATAAAGTTATTAACCCCTAATCCGCATCACTAACCCTATAATAAATAGTATTAACCCCTAATCTGCCCTCCCTAACATCGCCGACACCTAACTTCAATTATTAACCCCTAATCTGCCGACTGGAGCTCACCGCTATTCTAATAAATGTATTAACCCCTAAAGCTAAGTCTAACCTGTAAAATAAATCCTAATATAGCTACAATATAAATTATAATTATATTATAGCTATTTTAGGATTTATATTTATTTTACAGGTAACTTTGTATTTATTTTAACCAGGTACAATAGCTATTAAATAGTTAAGAACTATTTAATAGCTAAAATAGTTAAAATAATTACAAATTTACCTGTAAAAGAAATCCTAACCTAAGTTACAATTAAACCTAACACTAGACTATCAATAAATTAATTAAATAAACTACCTACAATTACCTACAATTAACCTAACACTACACTATCAATAAATTAATTAAATACAATTACTACAAATAAATACAATTAAATAAACTAGCTAAAGTACAAAAAATAAAAAAGAACTAAGTTACAAAAAAATAAAAAAATATTTACAAACATAAGAAAAATATTACAACAATTTTAAACTAATTACACCTACTCTAAGCCCCCTAATAAAATAACAAAGCCCCCCAAAATAAAAAAATGCCCTACCCTATTCTAAATTACTAAAGTTCAAAGCTCTTTTACCTTACCAGCCCTGAACAGGGCCCTTTGCGGGGCATGCCCCAAGAAATACAGCTCTTTTGCCTGTAAAAAACAAACATACAATACCCAAGCCCCCCAACATTACAACCCACCACCCACATACCCCTAATCTAACCCAAACCCCCCTTAAATAAACCTAACACTAAGCCCCTGAAGATCATCCTACCTTGTCTTCACCTCACCGGGTATCACACCGATCCGTCCAGAAGGGCTCCTCCGATGTTCTGATCCATGCCCAAGCGGGGGGCTGAAGAGGTCCATGATCCGGCTGAAGTCTTCATCCAAGCGGGACAGAAGAGGTCTTCCATCCGATTGAAGTCTTCATCCAAGCGGCATCCATCCGGAGCGAAGCGGCAGCATCCTGAAGACCTCCACCTCGGAACATCCATCCTGGCCGACGACTGAACGACGAATGACGGTTCCTTTAAATGACGTCATCCAAGATGGCGTCCCTCGAATTCCGATTGGCTGATAGGATTCTATCAGCCAATCGGAATTAAGGTAGGAATATTCTGATTGGCTGATGGAATCAGCCAATCAGAATCAAGTTCAATCCGATTGGCTGATCCAATCAGATTGAGCTTGCATTCTATCGGCTGATCGGAACAGCCAATAGAATGCGAGCTCAATCTGATTGACTGATCGGATCAGCCAATTGGCCCTGTTCAGGGCTGGTAAGGTAAAAGAGCTTTGAACTTTAGTAATTTAGAATAGGGTAGGGCATTTTTTTATTTTGGGGGGCTTTGTTATTTTATTAGGGGGCTTAGAGTAGGTGTAATTAGTTTAAAATTGTTGTAATATTTTTCTTATGTTTGTAAATATTTTTTTATTTTTTGTAACTTAGTTCTTTTTTATTTTTTGTACTTTAGCTAGTTTATTTAATTGTATTTATTTGTAGCAATTGTATTTAATTAATTTATTGATAGTGTAGTGTTAGGTTAATTGTAGATAATTGTAGGTAGTTTATTTAATTAATTTATTGATAGTCTAGTGTTAGGTTTAATTGTAACTTAGGTTAGGATTTCTTTTACTGGTAAATTTGTAATTATTTTAACTATTTTAGCTATTAAATAGTTCTTAACTATTTAATAGCTATTGTACCTGGTTAAAATAAATACAAAGTTACCTGTAAAATAAATATAAATCCTAAAATATCTATAATATAATTATAATTTATATTGTAGCTATATTAGGATTTATTTTACAGGTAAGTATTTAGCTTTAAATAGGAATAATTTATTTAATAAGAGTTAATTAATTTCGTTAGATGTAAATTATATTTAATTTAGGGGGGTGTTAGTGTTAGGGTTAGACTTAGCTTTAGGGGTTAATACATTTATTAGAGAAGCGGTGAGCTCCGGTCGGCAGATTAGGGGTTAATAATTGAAGTTAGGTGTCGGCGATGTTAGGGAGGGCAGATTAGGGGTTAATACTATTTATTATAGGGTTAGTGATGCGGATTAGGGGTTAATAACTTTATTATAGTAGCGCTCAGGTCCGCTCTGCAGATTAGGGGTTAATAAGTGTAGGCAGGTGGAGGCGACATTGAGGGGGGCAGATTAGGGGTTAATAAATATAATACAGGGGTCGGCGGTGTTAGGGGGAGCAGATTAGGGGTACATAAGGATAACGTAGGTGGCGGTCGGCAGATTAGGGGTTAAAATTTTTTTATTCAAGTGTCGGCGATGTGGGGGGACCTCGGTTTAGGGGTACATAGGTAGTTTATGGGTGTTAGTGTACTTTAGAGTACAGTAGTTAAGAGCTTTAGAAACTGGCGTTAGCCCAGAAAGCTCTTAACTACTGACTTTTTTCCTGCGGCTGGAGTTTTGTCATTAGATGTCTAACGCTCACTTCAGAAACGACTCTAAATACTGGAGTTAGAAAAATCCCATTGAAAAGATAGGATACGCAATTGACGTAAGGGGATCTGCGGTATGGAAAAGTCGCGGCTGAAAAGTGAGCGTTAGACCCTATTTTGAGTGACTCCAAATACCGGCGGTAGTCTAAAATCAGCGTTAGGAGCCTCTAACGCTGGTTTTCACGGCTACCGCCAAACTCCAAATCTAGGCCAAGGTTTCCTAAATCTGGCCCTGCCCCACTTAACATATTTAGAAAATATATGATCTGTTTGTTTAATAGTCCTAAATTTATATGTGGCCCTTAAGGCTCTAAAACATTGATCTGCAGCCCTCGTGTGTTAAGATTAGGGATGGCCGAAAACCACTAATGCGAAATTTGAATGTTAGAACGAATATTCCTTTGTATATTTATTTTACACAATAGAATTTTAATAAGAATTAGATTCCTTTAAAATTCAAAAATCTAATTTTATTTTTGATTTTCGAAAGTTGCTTTTGATTTTGATTTCGAATTTGAATGTAGCTTTTCATTTTGAATGTGTATATTCGATATATTATGAAAATTCAAGATAGAATGTTGAAATTTCGAATTGCATAAATTCTAAAACAAATGTTATAGCTATAAGAATTCAAACATAAAATTTAGATATTTGAACGAATATTACTGAATGCTAGTTAAAATTCGAAAAAACAATATTCAAAATTAGAATGTTTGATAAACATTCAAAATTTGTTTTGAACGTACAAATGAATAAAATTTGTTTCTCTTACATGGTGTATCCAGTCCACGGATTTATCCTTACTTGTGGGATATTCTCATTCCCTACAGGAAGTGGCAA